>NC_143573.1:41793214-42093690 GCF_054136105.1 Typopeltis vanoorti
TTTGGTAATAACCTCTTAACAGCTTATATGTCTCAATCATATCCCCCTCCCCTCCTCCTTCTATCCACCAATTTCTGCAAATTGCATTTTGTCAATCTGTCTTCATACTCTACATTCCAGAGACCAGAAACCACCTTAGTCAATCGCCTCTGAACTTTTTCCAACGCAATTTCATCTTTTTGAAAACCAGGTGACCAGATCTGTGCACAGTAATCCATATGTGGCCTGATCAAAGCCTTATACAAAAGAACCATAACATCCTTACTTCTACAAGTCAATGTCTTCTGCATCATTCCCATTATCCGCTGTGTTGTCTTCACTATTTTAGTAACATGTCCCTGAAATTTTAGGTCCTTGTCTACAATCACTCCCAGATCTCTCATTTCTTCTACCTCTTCCAAGATATTTGCACCGATTGTGTACTTTACATCCCATCTCTGTTTCCCAAATTTCAAAACGTTACACTTTGAAACATTGAATTGACATCCCCACTTATTTACCCATTCAGCCAGTGTATTCAAGTCCTCTTGCAAAGCTACAGCATCCACACTACTCCTGATAGCTCTCCTCAACTTTGCATCATCTGCAAACAACTGCACATTACCATTCAGACCTCTCCAGATATCATTTACATACAAATTAAACAGCAATGGACCCAAAACAGACCATTGAGGTATACCACTAGTAACTTTCCTCTTCTGGGATATCGCTCCTCCATAGACAACTCGTTGATATATTGGATGTTTCATAGAAATTTTAAGATATCTTGAAAGACTTTCTTACAGCATCAAAATTTGTAATAATGGCAGTTAAGTCTTAGAAATTAGGAATATCAGTATGAAATAGATTTTAAAAATAAATGGACTAGATAGAATAAAAAAAAACTTTTACAGATAAATGTATATGATGTAAAAATGGATAGAGTACTTCATTATTTAATGAAAGGTTTTTAAACTACCATAATCTTTACAAGAAATTTTTATATTTGGATCCCAAGAATTTTGAAAATATTCAAAATTGTCTTCAAGATAATGCTTCTCTAAAATTAAACAAACTATTAAGAAATTTAGCAAAGATTTCACAGAAAAATATTACAAACAAAGCTGGTAGATTTTGCAAAGAAATGGAGCAAATTCAATTCATCTCTAACCAAAGATGTAATGTATGGAGATGTTAGCACTGACACTGATGAGGACTGCAATGAAACTGTTACTGATATTAGGAACTGTAAATCCTGCAAAATCTGCATGTCATGCTGTTGTTAGGTTTTAGACAATTTGAATTTGCATACATTGACATACAGGAGCATTTTAGCCTATAAATATGTATTAATGCAACCCAGATATCTTGTGAGAGGTCTTTATCGAAACCTAAACAGACTGAGAAAGTGTCTTACGCATCACATCTTGAATCATTCATGTTAATTTCATGCAAAATAGACTTGATAAAATAAATAACAGGAATATTCTTAATGAACTAGTGCAAAAAAGAAATTTTTATTTATTAAAAAAGTAAATTATACTGTGTATTTATAATATATATTAATATTTAAAAATAATATGTCTAATATTATGTCATGTGAAAAAGACAATAACAAGTAATGAAGATGTTTGCAATGAATTTGTATCAGAAAGAAATAAAAAATATTATAATATAAAATAGTAGTTCGTGGGTGATTTTGAAGTAATTTCCTGAGCCAATTTTACCCTCCAGTCTGTGACTGCCTCCCTCTTACCATAAACACTGTCTCATAGACCCTCCATGTCATCTCTTCAGTTTGGACAGCTGAACAAAGTAAAGTGCCATTCCGTATTCCAAGCAATCAGAACATTTCTTATTTAACTGCATATAAGAGAAGTATAGTCTATCATAAACTCTTCCTTTCCTGTTGCACTGTCGCAAAACCTTAAAAACTTCTCATTTTTTTATTATTATGTTTAAATGTTTTGATCTTTTATTCATCCTAATTGTACGTTGATTTAAATTTCAAAATTTGAAAATTTGAAAATTACTTCATGTACTTCAGGACTAGTCTAGAGCAGCAATTCTCAACCTATGGTATGCGTATCACTGGTGGTACGTGAGCCACTGTTGGGTGGTACGAAAACAGATTTGCTTACTAGTACATCTAATATCTTGAATTAAATATAGTGGTACGCCACTGGAAAATATTGAGAACTCCTGGTCTAGAGCTATATCTCAAATCTATAGAAAGAAAACATAAAATTGGGACTCAAAAGGTGAGTACAAATTACTTTAGCTTAATTACACTGACATGATCTTAAGTTAAAATAAGACTGAAAATCTAGGGTTGCTCCAAAAATATAAGCCTTGCTAATTGAATGTTACTATTCAAAGAAATAGAGCTACACAACCATAGGTTCCGAAATTTACTAAAAATATATTGTATACGTTTAGATTTATATGTCTAGGTACAATTTGAACTATTCTACCTACTGTGTAAAAAACTTCATATTTCTTGTATTCGGTGACTTATGAGTTGTTGGCTCAGAAGTTGTGAATGTAAGTTAACTCTGTTAATTCTTATCCTGAATGTACAAGATTATCATGCGTCCTAACTGGGGTTATTAATGGCTTACACTTAATATCCATATTATTTCAACCTTACTGAATACTTTTCATCCATGATGTTGTAACTGATAAAGTGGCATGTCATGACAGGAAATTAAAGAGTATCAGCATATATCATAATGATATGGTGAATGAATTTATATGTAAAATGAAATTAAATTTTATGCTACACTTATTTTTATTGTGTGATATTACATTCATTAACTTTTTAATTTTTGATTTACTAATGTGCTGTATTAGGTGGTACAAATTGATATTATTCTGATTAAACCTTGTTTTATTTGCAGAAAACAGAGTAGGTTTTAATGGTCCATCTCAGACTGATGCAATGATGCAATCCCCAGGAGAAAGCTTAAAGCATTTCATTGGATATAATAGTACTCAACCATTGAAGCATCTTCCTGAAACAAGTCTCACAATTACTCCGCCTCATCCACATTCTGTAAGAATACTTGTACACCAATAACTCACTTATTTTAATTGTTTTGCACATACCTTATTTCGAAATCGAAAAATGCTATATGTATTTATTTTAATTCTGGTAGCAGAAATTTGTATTATTTTATGATTTAGTATATTTGATATTATCCATTACAGGAAGCTAGTCAAGGATCTCTTCCTGCACATTCCGCTGGTCATGGTGGAGCACATCCTTTGACAACTTCAGCAACAAACATATCTCCTAGTAGCCAAATTCTAAATCACCTACAACAGCCACTTGCTAATCCTCTTAGTGCAGGCCTTGTCATATCACAGCAGCAGCAGCAGCAACAGTCTCGACAAACTCCAGCTCTGGTATCAACAAGTAGTCATTTATCAAATTTGTATGGAAGGTAACAAGTTCTTAAAACAAATATTTCTTTGCCATATCTGTAAATTTAGTAATGCAGTATAGTTAGTTATAGGTGTTTCTTATATATTATCTTTGCTATTTGAAAAAATGTCTTGAACAAGAGACATCAAACTTTTATCTGCTGTGCTCTTAAATTATATAAACTATGATCAATTATTCAATTTATATGAATAATTATGAATTTCTCATTAAGACAGATAAAACATCTCTTTTCTAATAAAAGAAATCCATACTTCATATGATTATTTTACTTTATTGATTTTTGTTTAGTTGATGCAGTTAAATTATTTTAATGTAGTTAATTAAAACAAGAATTTTTTAAAAAAATATTTATACCCTTGTTTATTGAAACATTTCTTATATTTCTTTGTGCATAGAATGATTTTTCTCCCAAAAAATAATGTAATCAAAAATTTAATCTCATATTATAAACATTGAGATGATTTGCTTCTTTGATCATGGAGAAGCTGCCATGAAGATTTTTTGGGTTTTATAATAAATAAGCTGTTTTTCATGATTATTTTGGTATATACAATTCATTACATAGGAAAAATGGATATTAAAGATCCAACATTATTTCAAAGCTGAATGCTTATAGAAACTATGAAAGTTTTGTAAATTTGACCTGAGAGCACAATCTATGGCATCGGAGTTGCCATAGCTTGCACTACTTAAAACAACACGACTCCTGCCCAAACATACATGTGTTTGACTTTTATTAGTGCATTTCATAAAGTTTTCACTAGCCTGACAGCTGTTTTGAACTGGTTTGTGCTTTTCAGAGACTAGGCAGAAACCTTAAGAGAGTAAAAACTCTTGTTCAGAACTCTCAACTCTAAAAGTGTTCCCATAACTGACATTCCATAGTGGAATGCCTTATTAATTCTGTCTGAGCCTTCTCCAGAATTTCACTTTACAGTGGAACTAAGTGACCAAATATAAGTAGAAATGTATGGTCAGATAAATGCCTTATACAGTTGCGCATCCACCTCCTTATCCTCTTATCATAGCAACAGTTGCCATGCTGTTTTTACAACACATGAAATGTACTCTCTGAAATTAAGGCCACTGTCATCCAATATACCCAGATCCTGAATTTAATCACCTCCTTCTAAAACAAAGCACAGTTCCAATACTACACACAGCTCAATACATTTACTCTCCAAAGTGTATCTCTCCACCTTGCACTTTTGGGGGTGTAGCCCATTGGGAGAGTATTGGACTGCAGATCGAGAGGTCCTCGGTTCCATCCTGAGCACTATCTGATTTTCTTATGCTGGCCTGGTTCACCGAGTGGTTAGTGTATCTGCTCTCCAGCCTTTTGGCTGGAGAGCAGATACACTAACCACTAACAAATCCTGCTATGGGCATGGATGTTTGTGATTATTTGTGAAAATACTAGTGCTAGTGGTGCTGGGCAGTAGATGGCATTGGTGTAGATCATAGGTTCCCAAAGTTGGCGGTACCGCCCCCCAGTAGGCGCTGAAGTCTTGTAGGGTGGGGGGCTATAGTGGGATCAGAAGCATTTGGGGATGTTCAGGTGGTCTAGGGGTCAGTGGCTCTTTATAGAAGAAATTAATAATATATATTTAAAAATTAATTATTTTCGTGATTTTGTGATTAGATAATCATTTAAAATTTAAATATTGCATTTTAATTCATCTTATGTCCATCTTACACGATCAATTTTTTTATCAATTTTCTATTTCAATTATTTAATCATTTGAAAATTTACCATGTCAGATAGAAATAGATGTCAATTTTCAATGTCAATGAGAAAAAAACAGATTGTTTAGCCAACTTTGTAGTGAAAATGATGAAGATTTCAATCGTTTGCTGCTTCACACAGAAGTTCGCTGGCTTTCAAAAGGTATTTGTATGAATCGATTTTACAATTTGTTTGATTCAGTACTAGAGTTCCTAGAAAACAGAGACGACGAATTGTGGGCCAACCTGATTACATCCAAAAATGACATTGCTTATTTGACAGACCTCTATAAAATATTTAATGAAGTCATTCTACAACTACAAGGTGATGAATTGAATTTAATTAAAACAAAAAACGTTATTGCCACTTTTGTAGTGAAACTTCTATTCAAGTGGAATATGGGCCGAGGGGAATATAGCCACTTTTCAAATTTATTAGCAGTGTCTCTCAAAAAGGAAGATTTACTTACATACTGCCAACACTTGGAGGTTCTACATGCTGATTTCAATGAGTAAGCACAGGTAAGCACAGCAGGATCATCAAATTTAGAAGTGGAACTCATAGAACTCACAACAAATGAAGAACTAAAAATAAAATTCAAAACTGGATACCAAGAGTTCTGGCTTCAAAAATCAATACCGACACTGTACCCTGGATTATGGGAAATAGTGCAGAAATTTTTAATTGCATTTCCACCTTCTTATTTGGCTGAGCATGGGTTAGTGCTGTAGTGAATTTACTATCTAAGAAAAGGAACCGACTGCATATAACTGAGCGTGGCGATTTACAGTTGTTTTTAACGAAAGTTGAACCCGATATTAACAAACTTTTAAAAATGCACCAGGCTCATCCTTCACATTAATGTTATTTTTTCTTTGTATTTTTACTTTGTAAATTCGAAAAAAACCATCTAATACATTTGATCAAATCAGCTAACGCCTATATGTTCCTGTATAGAGAGTAGGTGGGGCAGTTTACCCTAATACATTTGATGGTGTTTTAATTATTACAATAAGATTCTTACTAATGTAATGCAATCTCTTAATATGTATTCTGAATTTTCATATTTAAACCATTGTATAAAACTTCACATTAATTTGTTATTTTTGCTTTGTATTTTTACTTTATAAGTTAGAAATAAACAATTTTGTAATATATTTAATGGTGTTTTAATTATTACAATGAGATTCTTACTAATGCAATGCAATCTCTTAATTCTATTCCACATTTTCATACTGTGCATAATGTTATTCGAGCATACATTTTACAATATTTACATATGGGCTACATTTCACCAAAATCGGTATAGCAATAACTGTGTTCAAGATGAAGCACATATTGGCCACTTCTTTTTAAAAATTTAACGGCATAAGCAGTAATGTATCATTAGTTGCTATTTACGTCAAAAATATCAAACGGCTTGAATGCGGAAAACTGTTATAATGGGGGGTGTTACAAAATTTACATCTTGCAAAGTGGACGGTGGCCCGAAAAAGTTTGGGAACCTATGGTGTAGATGATGCAGTTCGTTGTAGTTGGTGGATTGAGTAGTGGAGACAGAGAGTTGTAGAGTAGTGCCTCTTAAGAATCTCAGAAATGATAAATCATTTCAAAATTTTCTTGTCGATGCTACAACATTAGCTGAGAAAGTCGAAGCTGATGCTGATTTGAAACCAACATTTGAAAGTACCAGATTGTGTCAGCAGAAAAAGTGACATGATTATGAAGCAAGAGATGAACCTATTTTAGATCCCAAAACAAAATTCAAAGTTGAGTTTTTCATTTTTATTATTGATGTTGCAACTAATTCTCTTGAAGAAAGGTTGGAGCAATTGGAACATCACAGTTCACACTTTTCATTTTTATATAACATCTCTAAATTAAAATCTGAGATGACAAATGAGCTCTTAGACAATTGTAAAAACCTAGAAGCCATTTTAACACATGAAAGAAATAGAGACATCGATGCAATTGAGCTATGTGATGAACTGAAAGTGGTATCCAAATTAGTACCAGAAAATATGCCACCAATTGAAGTTCTTCATTTTATTGTTGAAAATAACTTTGCTCCGAATGTCGCTGTCGCTCTAAGAATATTACTGACATTGCCTGTGATGGTTGCAAGTTGTGAATGTAGTTTCTCAAAACTGAATCTTATTAAAACTTACTTACACTCAACAATGGCCGAAACTAGATTGGAAGGACTTGCCATTATTTCAATTGAACATGAAATCGGTCAGAAATTAGACTATGCAGACCTAATTTCTGATTTTGCAAATA
This sequence comes from Typopeltis vanoorti, assembly GCF_054136105.1. NCBI lineage: Eukaryota > Metazoa > Arthropoda > Arachnida > Uropygi > Thelyphonidae > Typopeltis > Typopeltis vanoorti. Next base: position 41,800,648 of record NC_143573.1, read on the forward strand.
TGAAAGTCAAGAAAAGTGTATTTTTAATCAGTAGATACTAAAAACAATATAAATTCTAATTAAAATAATGTGAAAATAATGCTAAAACTATAACGTGTACATTCTATAGTTAAGTGTAACTCAACAGTTCACCGTCATACAAGTGAAGATCATTCCATATATGTAAGTAATAAATTATAACTACATTTCATTTAATTGTCAATTGATGAAGGCAATGGTTTATTTTATGAATATGCAGTATTTTAATCACTTTATCAGTGCATTATTATTAATGGTACTATATTTAAAATTAATGGTCATGAAACTAATGTTGAACATAATGGATTTCAAAATTCCAAAAGTTAATTTGAGGTTGGTGCTGGAGCAGCAAGTAATGGATTGCAAGGGGTGCAAAATTCTAGAGCCGGCCCTGCTGTCAGTTATCCAGTATTCTTGTATTTTTGAATCTTGTATTTTGATCTTATAAATCACTGCTAACTGCATCAATCCATCTAGATATCAGTCTTTCTATCATTTTTCTGCCATCCTAGTTTTAAACACATTTTTTTAACCTTTCCTCTTATATAATATTTAAGTGATTGCACTACCTTAGATTAGCTCTGTTTATGCATTTTTGAATCTTTTTGTGTGTGTATGAGTGAGCAGAGCTGCTCCAAGAAAGTATGATGATGCAGCATGGTTGAAAATAATTTAAGTATTGTATACTTTTTTTTTATTTATAAACTTGTATGAGTATTATAATATTTAAAGAAAAGTTATTTATAAATAATTATAATATTTTCTTTTGATTATATTTTCAGCAATGATGACTTCTTATGTGACAGTCTTAATAGTACAAGTAATAATAGTAACAAAAAGAGAAAACTTTCAGAATCACCAAAGAGTACGATTAACAGCAGCCTTCTAAATGGCATGGTACATGTAAAACAAGAACATGGTATGCATCAGAATTATCTTAATCTTAGTCATAGTATCATTATTATAAAAATATATAGACAACATAGACTTTTCATCAGTATTCATTAATTAAAAATGAAGAAAAAAAATCAGAATTGGAGGAGAAAAAATGTGTTGGAATTGTCACTCGAGAATATTATTATACCGTCCATGGAGTTGGCTGAATCATCATGGGAGTTTCCTTCAACTGACAACATACATAATCTTAAAATCCTTAATACTCCATCCATTAACAACACATTCTGCTAATGCATTCCATTCACTGACAATTCTCCATGTAAAAAATCTACTCTTCACCCTTCTCTCACCACACTTTTACATAACTTCCAGGGATGAACTCTGGTTTTTCTCCTCTTGCCTTCTCCTCTTTTTATAATCTCATCTGGATCAATTCGATAAAATCCTCTCACTGACTTAAATGTTTCTATCATATCACTTCTTTTTCCTCCTTTCCACCAAACTCTACCATCCACATTTTTTCAACCTCTCTCCATAGCCAGCAGTCCAAAGTCCTGATATTGTCTTAGTCACTTGCCTCTGGATCCACTTTTATCATAACAGCGCTACGATGTGCAGCCTAGCAATATGCCCTCTAAACTTCAGTCTACTGTCAATCATCACTCCCAAATCTCTAATCTCATCCACTTCCTGCAGTACGGCACCATCGATGATAGGCTTTCTGTATACAGAAAAGGATAACTTTTCTTCTTCTTCATTTGCTTTAATAAGAATATCAAGGTATGGTAATTTTTTGTGCACTTCCAGTTGAAGAGTGAATTTTATATTGGGGTGCAAGTTGTTCAGATATTCTTTGAAGTTGATTAACTCATCTATTGTTCCTGACTAAATAGCAAAAATATCATCAATGTAACGTAACCAAATTTTTGGTTTCTTCTGAAAGTTTTTTATTGCATTTCGAAATTTTCCATAAATAGGTTGGCTAAAGCTGGAGAAAGGGGGAGAACCCATGGCACATTCTTTTTGTTCCTAATATTTGTCTTGAAATATGAAAAAAGTGTTTTCATGCAGTGTTTGAGTACTCTTACTGTGTCCAGTGGGAAAAGGTTTACAATTAGATCCACTGTGTCATTCCTGGGTACATTGGTGAAAAGATAGATTACATCTAAACTTGCTAAGATGTCTGAAGGCTCTGTGTTTATATCTTTTACCTTTTCAAGAAAATGTAAACTATGTTTTGTAAACTATATGATTCTGTTTTTCCTGTGTGTGTGTGTGGTGATATCATGTTTTACAGATATTTTGCTAAGTCTGAGGTAAGGGAATCTCTCCCATCTACAATTGTCTGTAATGAAATATCCTTTTTTGTTTATTTTTAGTGTGCCATAAATTCTTAGCACTAATAGATGTTCAGTGATCAAGATTTTTTAAAATTCTTCTGGCCAATTAGATAACTTTTTTTCATCAAGTCATTAGTTTTATTATGTGTGCACTATGTAGGATCAAGTACGCTAATAAAAAGGAATGAAGATCTGCACTACCTGAGACAAAATCTTACACTCTGGTTATGAATGCAAGACAATGAACAAAATTCTTAATACATCTGCTGTGTGTATGGTCTGCTTTCATTAAAAATTGAACTGCCACGGACCTGTGATGCCACAGAACAGGACAGTAACAACTAGCACTGTCTCAAGACGCATACAGTAATGAATTTAACATTTTTATTCTGGTTTATTATTTGTATGTACCAGTTGTGAAGTTATGATAACATCTATATGCGTAATTAATTGTTTATTGTCTTTTGTTGTATAAAACCTTTTTTGTACTAGTGCCCCTGATGATGTAAGTCAAACCTTTTTTGTACTAGTGCACCTGACGATGTAAGTCAGATAGCTTATGAAACTTGTAGAGTTATAATTTGCTTGTTTTATTTACAGTACTCTATTTACATTATAATGTGGTCTCAATACCAAAAACTTCCCACAGAACTGATAAACCACAGAAACATTTTCATCTAAAGCTTATTAACTATTGGCTTGATTATTTACATACTGCCGCACGCACGCACGCATGCACATACACACAATGTGAGAGTGCAAGATAGCATAACTGTCTTCAAAATTAAATATACCCTAATTTAATACCATCTTTGCTAACACATATTTATGTAGGTCAACTAAGGATACACATTCATGTAATAGTAGCCTATATTCTGCATCCCACATGCTTCCTTAACTTTAAAACCTTACGCTTTTGCTATGTTGAACTGGTAGCCCCATTTATTCACCCACTGAAAGTATCAAGTTCACTTGCAAGGCTACAACATCCATTCTACTCATCATCGTTCTTCCCAATTTTGCATCATGCAAACAAATGTATATCGCCATCCAAACCCTTCCAAATTTCATTTACATACAAATTAAACAGAAGTGACCCAAAACAGACCATTGGGGCATGCTCCAGTGACTTTCCTCTTCTGGGATATCTCTCTCTCTCTCTCTCTCTCTCTCTCTCTCCTCCATACACAGTTAGCTGATACCTATCGGACAGCCAGTCTCCAATCCCATATATTGCAGTTTAATTACGAACTTGTCATGTGGCAATCTATCAAAGACGTTAGCAAAATCCAAATATACTACCATTTATGCATCCCCTTAGTCCATTGCACCTGTCACCTTGTTATAATAAGTAGATTGCTAAAACACTATCTTCCCTTAGCAAGCCCATGCTGTTCATCAAAGAAAATGTTGCTGTCATCAACCGACTTCTGAATCCTGGTCCTCACTATTCTCATCAACACCTTTACCACAACTTCATACAGACAGATTGGCTTGCCTTAGTCTTATCACCCCTTTAGGAAGCTGAACACCATTTCTTCTGGCCAGCTATTTTATTGTCTCCTTTGCAACCATGTTTTTTCTTCTCAATTCATTATTGTCATAACAAGCTAACAAATTTACATTCTGTACTCTTTCATCCTTTTTCATTCTAGTTTTCTTCATATCTCTTTCCTATGTATATATATATATTCTCTTATATCATTATCCTTTCTTTTGGTGTTACACAGTGATCAGCATTCATTTTTGAAATTATGGATTCTACAACCGTGTTAAAATAACTCTTTTTATTATCCCGACATTTCGATCTTCATATTAAGATCATCATCTGGAGCATACATAAATATACAAGACAAGCTGCTTTACATTTTAAACCTTAAGCTAGGCTTAGTTTTTCTAGCTTACGGTTTGAAATGTAACGTAGCTTGTCTTGTATATTTATCTATACTCCAGATGATGATCTTAATATGAAGATCAAAACATTGGGATAATAAAAAGAGTTATTTTAACATGGTTGTAGAATCCATAATTTCAAAAATGAACTCTTATATCATTCTTGTACATATCCCATTTCATCTTTTTCTTATCTCATTTGTCTTCTTCTTCTTTGTCATAACTTTTTCATATCTTCTCTCATTACATACTTATCACTTTTCAAATTGTTCATATCTGCCAAAACAGTCATCAACTCTTTCATTTTCTTTTCTGCATACCACCAGGCTCACAAACATCCTTAATATTCACATAATTTATATGAATGTGTGTAGGGAGGGGGGGGGGGATCTTGTCTTGAAAATTTGCTCTTATTTTATAATAATGTTATGACTGAGTTGAATAAGGAAACTGGATATCCCATGATGCAGTCAACTCACAATATAGCAGACTGATAGAGATCACAGTCCCTATGAGTCTTCTATACTGAGAGTTTGAAAGGTGATAAGCATGAAATGAGCAAGGAAATGAAATAGTTATTAAGAAAGTGAAATGAGATATGAAAATGAATGAAATGAGAGGAAATATAAAGAAGATATGAAAGATTCTGGAAGAAGTGAACAATATGGATGAGAGAGTATGGAATGTAATAGCTTGTTAGAGTGAGTTTGCTATAGGGAATTTCTTTAAGCACATCCTTGTAAGGAAATGGGTCAAAACTTTTCAGTAGTTTGTTAGTTTGTTACAGTGAGTGATTTTGTTGTGGTACTGTTTGCCATAGTGAGAGTTAACACTATTAACAGAACTCAAAACTCTGCTAAGGCATTTGATAAGAAGACACTGCAGTGAAGGTTATTGTGTAAAGTCAAGTATTTGGGAACGGAAAATAAACTAGGAGCACAGATTGGAGGTAATTGACCAGCAGGCATCAGAAATTGGTATATTGGGGGAAAGGAGACAGAATCTAAGCAAATCTATTTAGAAAAAAGAAACTTGAACTGGGACAGTGTTCATGATGACAGAAAGAATTTTGGAGGGTAGGCTGAGATGATCATATTTTATGTTTTAATTTAGTGAAGACAGTGCATAGGATAAATTAAACAATGGTTCAATAATTTCAATATTTTATCTTTGTCACAGAGATCATTGGGAGGGGGGATACAATGTAAAAAATACTGTAACATGCACATAGGCAAGATAAAACAAAGTGGAAACAATCAGACTAATCCTAGACTTTATGGGTGCTAGTAGGTGCCTTGGTGCTGAACAGGTGGTTAAATAATCAATTTCCTATACCTTGGAGAGAGTATTACACAACGTGTTGATATTAGTTCAGTTTTTAAGAGCAACTTCTAGAAAAGTTTGATGCTTGTACTTGTTGGGAGATGAAGTTAGTAGTTTCTTTCCATTTGATTCTGTGGATTTTGTCTGTGGTATCGTCTGCCAGACCTGATCCATAATTGTGACACTAGATATATTTCTGCAGTGAATTTCTGTTAAAATAGCATCGATGTTATGTGGATATAACTGGAACTTTGCTGTAACGAGTAGGGTCAATATAACAGTGTTTCTGTTTTCAAAAGTAAGTGGACTTACTTGACTTACTTTGCTTGTGTCTTGGCCATTTCTAAGTTCACCTCTCCTCATTAAAGTGAGTAAATATTGACTAATATTTAATCAAATTTTAAAATGCCAAAAAATTTTCTTCTTTCAAGGGACCTGTATAGCCCTGTGGAAATGACATTTGCATCCATATCACTAGACTGCTTGAAGAAAAATATTCTGACTTTGATTCTAGTCTTCAGTAACTCAGTAACTTGTTCCTGAGTTAATCAATGTCTAGCATGAGCAGGCAGGTGTTTTTTCTCCTGGAAACTGGTTTTTATTCTGTAAACTCAAGAAAATTGAATATAGAACCTACACTACATAAGACAATAAGATAATAGTACAATATATTGTGTTAGGAATAGGAACCACAAGATGTGGGCACTTCTTTGTCTCTCATCATCAGATGCCATTTAAAATTAGTGATAATCTTGGGTCAGCTATCTCTGAGTGGCTAAATGGTGGAGATTGACTGCTCTCAGTCTCCAAAAATTAGTTAGGACTAAAATGTCCTTACCTATTCCATATGGGGGATAAAAGTCATTAGTGGATTTTATTTTTAAAAAAAAATCTAAAAAAATTAATCTACTGCTGAATGTGCAATAGTTTATTGGGCTTGTTGAAATCATTTTGCTTGTTTCTTGGCAGAAATTAGCTAAAGGTTTTTGTTAATATACAAATGCATTTTTTCTCATTTTCCAAGTACAGTTTTAAATTGAAGATATTTTATATATTCAGTAGACTCTCGATTATCTGGCCTCCGTACTATCTGGAGCCCAGATTTTATCACGGAGAATTATAATATTACAGTACAGTAATTCTCTATGATAAAATGAGGAATACGTACTGTAATTTACTTTGCCAAGGTGTTGCAAGCGGGTGCCTGCTACAATCCTCCTACGTGCCGTGTTCATAACACAAGTTGAGACATGCAAAGTGCAGATTTCTCTGCTTCGTCAGTTGTGTGTCAGATGTCCACAAGTGTGGAATATGTTTGCCACTGTTCCTGGTTACGTTAGTAAATTGTTATTAAAGAGATTCGAAACATATCACTTGTAAAGTCTTGGAAAATTCTTTTGGACCATGAAGGTAGACATTTCAACCTTGAATCCGTGTGTGAAACCGAAGTGGAAGATGAAAACGATAAACTTGTTTCATTGCTCAAAAACGTACCAAGCTGTGGCGATGTCAATGCAGAAGACATTACAGAATGGATGGCAAACGACGAAGTTGATGAAATAACTGACAATGATATTGCGGAAATGGTGACACAGGGGGAAGAAGAAAAGGAGGAGGAGGCATCCTTAGATGACAGGAAAAATCTCATCCCACATTCGGAAGGGTTCAAGATGATTGAGGCAGCGCTGCAGTACATTAGTGAGCAGGAGGAAGTGACACCAGCTGATATCATCTGCTTGCGTAAGTGGAGGGACATTGCATCGTGGAAGAGGGCTAAAAGGGTGAAGCAGTCATCTATCAAGGACTTTTTCAAAAACTAAAAACTGTAAGTTTTGACTCTTTTATCTTAGGCCTACCTTTTCACATTTGTCTGAACAGGTAGGCCTAGAACTCCGGCCTATCTGGATTTTGTGTTATTCGGCCTGCCACATTAGGCCGGATAGTCGAGCGTCTACTGTATTACATATATATATAACATATATAATATATCATATAATATATGATATATTATATATTGCTGAAAATTAAAGTGGCATATGATAATTTATATGGAGATTTGAAAATATTCATATAGAGTATGAGCAAATTTATGTAAACTTTATTTATGAGAGATTTTAAATAAGCAGTGTTCATTGTACCGAAGAGTTTTGATAATTTAGTAAACTTTATGTTATACCATTTATTTTTTATAAGTAAGGAACTCTACTTTTAATTCTATTTTCATATATGTTTTTTCTAGGGGTAATGTCTCCTGAACCACACTCTGGAACTCAAGGCTTATCAGCCACAGATGATGAATATAGTTTTGATTTTAGTGGTCCTGATGGAACAGGAATGTTTGCAGATTCGGTGTATCAGTGCATTAGATTTCAGGCTTTTCAACAGAATTCATGGACTGTTATCTGTGATAGCAACTTGAAAGAATTGTATGTGCCAATATTTTCTTTCATAAATATTGTTATCATATTACAGGAAATTGAATATTACATAGGATAAGTTACATATTTACACACACTTTTTTTTCCCTTTATACAAGGTGCTATCCAAAAGTTCAGAGAATTTGACCATAAAATTTACCCTATCTCCTGGTTTCTGCTGTCTCCTTTGAAGTAGGCTCATTGAGAAATGTATACAATAATCCCAGCAGTTTTTCCATGACTCCATGCATCAATGGAAGTAATCAATTGTGACTTTGTTGAGCACTTCCTATGATTCTGTTTGGATGTCAAAATTATGCCTTTCAGCCAGAATTTCACCTTGGGGAACAAAAAAAAGAAGTCCCAGGTGATGACATGAAGCAAATAAGGGGAATGGGGAATGACTTTTGTGTTTTTAGAAGCCAGGTACTGTCGAAAAATGAGTGATGCATGTATGAACATGTTCTCATGGTGATAAACCCACTTGCTTTTTCACTTATCTGGACATTTGTGCCAAACACTCAATCTGCAAGGATAGCCTTGTGCACTTTTGCAATGTTTTCTGGTGTTGCTCTTGTCAATTATTATAATTATCACAAGACTCCCATGGAGTCAAAGACTCATTGGAGAAGATCCCTTTATCACACACACACACACACACACACACACACACACACACACACACACACACACACACACACACACACACACACACACACACACACACACACACAGCTCATCATACCATGCAATAAATACATTCAAACTCTCTCTGCAGACATCACACACTCTCAGGCAATGCACACTCCAATCATTCACGTATCTATGCAAAATCCTGCTTCTTACTCCCTTGCTCACACTCTCCTTATACAGCTTCCAGGGATGACCTCTTTTTCTCTCCCTGCCATTTCCCAGCATTTTATGAAAAACCTCTTCAATGTTAATCCTATAACAACCTCTTACCAACTTGTATGTCTCTATCATATCATCCCTTTTCCCCCTATCCACCAGACCCTGCAAATTGCATCTTCTCAACCTTTCATACTCAACATTCCAGAAACCAGAAATGACTTTAGTCATTTCTGGTATATTGGAAAGTATCCAGAATTGCTTCTGGATACTTTCCAATATCTCTTCATCCTTTTGAAAACCAGGTGAACAAATCTGTGCATAGTAGTCCATATGTTGCTTAATCAAGGCCTTATACATTGGAATCCAGAATCTCCTTTATTTCTACAAGTCAGTGTCATCTGCATCATTGACAGAATTTGTTGTGTTGTCATCACAATTTTGGAAATATGTCCTCTAAATTTTTGATTCTTATCCACCATCATTCCAAGAGCTTATTTGCTCCACCACCAACAATATATTCCCTCCAAGAGTAAACTTTACATCCCATCTTTGTTTTCGAAATTTTAAAACCTTACATTTTGCAATACTGAACTGGCATCCCCACTTCCATGTGCATTCTTTCAGTCTGTTTAAGTCTACTTGTAAGTCAACATCTGCTTTACTCCTTATAGTTCTTCCCAACTTTGCATCGTCTGCAAACAACTGAATATCTCTATATCCCTAGAGGTTACAGAAAAGATTATGTCCTCGGATGGAATGAAGATAGTGAACATCTCTACAGAGAGTTCCTGAAAAGTGAAGATCCTGAAATAGCAGATGAATTACTACATAGCCTGAACTCATTTCGAAAAACAAAATAGATTGATATGGTTGAAAACCTTGACTTAAAATGATCAAGTAGAAAAGTTTGGAATCTTCTCCAACAACTATCCACAACTAATTTACCTAAAAGAAAAAGCACAATTATCTCCCCTGAGAAAATAGCTAATCAAATTGTTAATATGTCAAGGGCACCTAGGGACTGTGAACATACCAAGAAAGTTAAGAAAGAATTTAGAGCTTTAAAAACAAATGCCCCTGCTTTCTCACAATATGCCTCAATCTTCACTATAGATGAAGTAAAAGCCTTCATAAAAGATATCAAAGCAGGCAAGGCTCCAGGCTTTGACGGTGTCCATCCTAAATTTCTGATTAATAGTGGGCCAAATACTATAAAATTGCTCTGTGAATCCTTTTCTGATATATTATTGACTGGCCGACTACCTAGCCAGTTTAAGAAGTCAAAAATAGTTGCTATTCTTAAACCTGGAAAACCACCCCAGGAGGCAAAAAGTTACAGACCTATTGATTTATTGAGTTGCACCTATAAAATGTTAGAATGCCTTCTGTACAACAGATTGTCCATACCATTTATGCAGCATGTTCCAATTGAATAAGCTGGTTTTAGAGAAAAATGTGGTTGCTGTGATCAAGTGCTCACTTTAACATCATACATAGAAGCTGGATTTCAGAAGCAAGAAAAAACATCAGCTGTCTTCTTGGACCTAACAGCAGCCTTTGATACAGTATGGCATGAAGGTCATATATACAATCATTTTCCTTCATTTTCGAAATTATGGATTCTACAACCGTGTTAGAATAACTCTTTTTATTATCCCGATGTTTCGATCTTCATATCAAGATCATCATCTGGAGCATACATAAATATACAAGACGAGCTGCATTACATTTCAAACTGAAAGCTAGAGAAACAATGATTTGATCACATGCTACTCACTGGCATGACCTCTAGTGAAAAAAAAAATAAAATTACATCAAGCTAGATTTAATTTTTGATTACATGAATAAACCTTCTTGCTTACAGATAGTTTTCCTTCCAGTAACAGCAATGTCCTATTTCTATTATTACAATTGTTATTTTTGATTTAAAAAATTATTCATAAATTACAACATGAATAAACATTCTTTCTTACAAATTTTTTCTTTAACAGTGATGTCCTATTTTTTAGTATTAAAGTTATTTTCGATTTAGGATCCTGGATTTTCTATAGTCCTATTTATAGTTGTTCTTAGAGAAGAAGGATTCGTGGGACGAATATATGCCTTCCATATGTATGGGATTTTTAGACCATTATTCACTAGTTGTCTACATCACACCAAAACATGGTATGAATGCAAATTTAAGGAAACGTGTGAGATCATTATCAACCACTCCAATCTAAACAATAATGATGGTCTAAAAATCCCATACATATGGAAGGCATATATTCGTCCCACGAATCTAGAATATGAACTGGTCATGGTGTATGTGTGGACATGCTTTTTAAATGGGGTAAACGACCATCCCTGCATTGTGATTGTGGAGCCCAAAGACAAACTGTGGATCATATTGTGACTCAGTGTTATCTCAGAGCATATTCGGGAGACAAACTAGACTTTTTAAGTGCTACAACCGAAGCTATGAACTATCTGATCAATATGGATGTAACCACTTAATTTTATTGGTTTTTAAAATGACTTTTGACTTTTAATTTTTTATGTTTTTAAAGTGACAGTGTATGTACTGCATGTTTTGTTATTCATGCCATATTAATAAATAAACTTAATATCTGCATTCAAATCTACCCAAATATCATTAACCTACAGGCTAAACAGAAATAGCCCTACAAGACCCATGAGGCACACCATCAGTGACTATCCTTTTCCAGGATATTGCTTCTCCATACACAACTGTTGATACCTATCAATTAGTTAATCTCCAATCCAGTCTAATATCCAACCCCATCTGCCCTAGTTTGACTGTCAACTTATCATGTGGTAATCTATCAAATGCCTTTAACAAATCGAAGTATACCACTGTGTATCCATCTCCCTTGTCAAATGTAGCTCTCACCTTATTATAATAAGTAAGTAGATTACTTAGATTAATAGTTTACTGGGGTGCTTAAGGATCAAAGCTGTATAACTGAGAGCAGACCTCCACATAGCCTTTAAAGGAATGCGGAGAACCGACCATGGCTTCTGACCTAATGTCCAATCCTCACCTTCTCGTGGTGCACCCTGTTGGGTATCTACTTGGATACTGAACGAACGAGGATGGACTGGCAATTTGGGATTTAGCCGACCAAATTGTATTCTTATTGGTTAAACCAAAATAAAAAATGATGGTACAACATGACAAAATTTCATGCCGGCTGCAGCGTCGCCCGGTTAAACAAGACCCCCCCCGTTGTTTTTGCCAGGGAACCAGGGCGAACAGCAAAAAGTCAGCTACTGGAACAAATATGAAAGCACACCCCAACTCAACATCACCAGAGTTAAACATCGGTACTATCAACATAAGAAGCCTGAATGGCAAAGAAATGGAGCTAGCTGAGGAATTAGATAAGTACCAGATCAACATAATAGGGGTGACTGAAACAGACAAAAACTGGTAAGATTTTTCTGAGCAATAAATACAAAATGTTATATTCAGGCAATGACAATCAAAGAAAAGAAGGAGTAACCATAGTATTCAACACAAAATACGAGGCTAATCTTCATGAATGGCTGGCAGTCTCGAGTAGAGTGATGTGGGCAAATATGAGAATGGGGAATGGGACAATGAGACTTATTTGTGCCTATGGTCCCACAGAAGGTCCTACTAAGGTAGAAGCGGAGGAATTTTTTGATGCTTTAGAAAAAGCAACTGACACAATGAAAAAGGAAAAGTTGGTCCTTGTTGGGGATCTAAATAGCAGAGTAGGAAATGATTGTGAAACATACAAAAATATTTTGGGAAAAATTGGAGTAAAGAGCAAAGTTAATAATAATGGCAAATATCTGTTGGATTTCTGCTCAGGACATGGACTGGTTATTACTAACACCATGTTCCAACATAAAAATGTGCACAGATTCACATGGAGAGAAGAGGCAAGGAATAAGAAAAGTCTCATTGACTATGTTATTGTTGATAGTGATGTTTTCTCCCTGGTACAGAACACCAGAGTGTACAGAGGATTTGAAATTGGAAGTGATCACTTATTTAGTCTTGAGCAGGATAAAATTGAATTTCATATTGAAAGTATAACATGTAAGAAAGTTTTAAAGTGAATAAAATTTGAGCAGCTCTCAGATGTGAACTGTAGACTAAAATACACAAAGATCATTGAAGAAAAAATGAAAGAGTTTGAGAACAGGAATCAAACCTTGGAGATTCAATGGCAAGCCTTGAAGAAAGCCCTGATTGATTCAGCTAGAGAGGCATATGGTGAAGTTGTCTGCAAGGATAGAAAAATTAGAACTCCATGGTGGACACAGGAAGTTAAAGAGACACTGAAGGAATAGAAGAAAGCATATCAAAAGTTCCTGGCAAATAAATCAGCTTGTGCTCTTAGAGAATACAGAGACAAATGCAAGAATGCTAAACACTGTGTAAAACTAGCTAAACAAAAGTCATGGGAGGACTTTGGCAAGAATATAGAAAATAAATATCAAGAAGGTGGCAAAATATTCTGGAGGTTGTTGAAGAAGCTTAGGAATGGAGGAAAGAGTGCTGTAAAAGGAGTTAGAGATGATAAAGGTGACAAGAAAATGGAAGAAAAAGATATCCTTGAAGTATGGAGTAATTACTTTGAAAAACTGCTAAATGAAACAAGCAGTGATGACAGCACAGTGGTAAAAAACACTGACCAGGCATGCAGTCAGGAATACATATCCATACTTGAAGTAGAAAAAGCTATCAAAGGCTTGAAATGTGGAAATTGCTAGATGATATTCGACCAGAAATGCTGACGTATGGTGGTATAAGAGTCTTACAGTGGCTGAACTACATAGTTCAGAAAGCCTGGACAGAGGGACAAATTCCCGATGATTGGAGTAGAGCTCTCATAGTACCCATATATAAAAAAGGAAATAAAATGGAATGTGAGAATTACAGAGGTATATCCCTACTGAGTGTTCCTGGTAAGATCTATGCAAGCATACTTGAGAAACGGTTGAGAAGAATTGTGGAAGAAAAGCTTGGTGAAGAACAAGCTGGATTCAGGCCAAATAGAGGCTGTCAGGATCAGATCTTCCCTTTACGACAAATAGTCGAGAAAGCTTGGGGATATAACAAAGATCTGTATTTAAGTTTTGTCGATTTGGAAAAGTCATATGACTAGGTACCAAGAGAGAAGCTATTCAATACGCTACAGTTATATGGTGTCAACAGGGCATTATATCAAGCAATACTTAGTCTTTATTTGAGTTGTAAGTCAGCAGTTAGAATTGAAGGAAGTACAGGAAGATGGTTTAATGTTAAATCTGGTGTGAGACAAGGATGTACATTATCCCCTCTGTTATTCATTATCTATATGGATCACATTATGAAGGAAAGTGGTATTAAACATGATATCAAAATTGGAGATGTTAATGTCAGCTCTTTGCTTTATGCGGATGATGTTATACTTCTAAATAAATCCGTTACAAGTCTGCAAGATTCTCTGACTAAATTGAATAGCTGTTGTAATAGATATGGTATGAAGGTCAGCAATAAAAAGACAAAGACAATGAAAATAGGCAGAATCGTTGAAAATGTCAACTGTGTTGTGAATGGAGAACCTGTTGAAAAAGTAAAACATTTCAGCTTTACTTAGGCACAATTTTTAGTGAAGATGGTAAATTAAATATAGAAATAGACAACACAATCAGCAAAGCTGGTATGGTGGGAAGTCAACTGAATAAATTCATATGGAATAAGAGAGATATTAGTCGGAACACTAAATTAACTGTATACAAGACAGTGTTCAAACCAGTTTTAACTTATGGATCTGAGAGCTGGGTCAAAAATAAAACACTTGACCAAAGACTAGAGACCACAGATATGAGAGTCCTGAGAAAGATTAGAGGCGTGAACAGATGGCATCAATGGCAATATCATATTAAAAATGAGGATATTAGGAAAGAACTTGACATTGTCAGCATCCAGGATTTAATTAGCAGAGCTAATCTCAGGTGGTATGGTCACTTAAATAGAATGGGAGAGGAAAGATTAGCAAAATAAGTGTTCTCTGCCAGGTTGGCAGGAAAACGACCCAGAGGAAGACCAAGATATAGGTGGATTGATACGGTACAAAGTGCCTTAGATGATAGAAATATACGATCTGATAATGTTGGAGTCTTCACAAGTAACAGACTTATTTGGAGGAAAATTGTAGATAGGAAGTTAGTAATGATGTAATTTTTTTCATGTAGTACTATCATATCCTGTACATCCCTTTGAGGGTACATGGCAGGAATTTGATAATGATGATGAAGTAGATTGCTATAACATGACCTCCCTTTAGCAAATCCTTGCTATCCATCAAAGATAATGAGCCTCCATAGCTCAGTCATTATAGACGAAGCTCTTTGGGCAGAAAGACCCGCATTCGATTCTCATCCATGATGTGACGAACGTTTATCTGGTCTCTTTCAACTAAAGGTGAGTTAGCCAGTCTCGAGATAGTGGGTTTTTTCACCCGGAAACTCAGGTTTTTCAACCTTCAGATCAGGCAAACCTGCCCCTGAGCATACATGGTTCTAAAAAATACATACTTAATCCCTCACTAGGAGGACTTGACAGTCCTAAGAGACAGTTGAATAACCCCATACGAATAAGATAAGATCAAAGATAATACCATTGTTGTCAACCCAATTCTGGATCCTGATTCTCACCAGCCTCTCCAACACTTTAAAAACAACACCTTACACACAGATTGGTATAATATGATGCTTGAGTTCTGTCACCTCCTTTATGATGCAGTAGAATTCTGCCTTCTTTCCACTCTTTTGGAATTTTACCCAGTCTAAGATTCATATTAAATAAATATGTCAAGGCAGATGCCAACTCTCTGGTATATTCCTTCAAAATATGTGGTGATGTATTAGCAATTCCCACAGCCTTATTGACATCAAATTTGCTCAATTTCCCCATATACATCTTCCTTGCACAGTCAGTCAGTCAGTCCTTGTGGTAGAAGGAGATAAGAGGAAAGTATGATTGACAGCACTGTCAAATGCAAGGTTAAATCCAAATTACCAATACTTGATTTGACAATAAACTAATTTATTACAAACTGATGACAAACCTAGGTATGTCACTGGTTTGTAATAAATGAGTAGCATAAGTTACAATCAACATAAACATGACTAAGTACTTTTAAGGCACTAGTCTTTATCCTTGTGCAAACTTGGAGATTATTATGACACACAAATATTAAATATACAGGTTCATAAGTGAACACTAGAACAATGTTCTTTAAAGTCCTAATTATTATAACGATTACATTTTGATCTTCAGAAAACTTCTTAAAAATACAAATGCTTACCATCGACAGTGTCCAATGTCCTGTCATAGATTGTTACTATACAGGTTCATGATGTTCATAAGTGAACACTAGAACAACTATTAATATGTTAAAAATGCAAACTATTTGAACATGCAAGAAAAGTCATTATTAGAAATGCTTACTTCACTTTCAGAAATTGTCTGTTACCTGCCTACCACAGGCAGGAAGCATGCCCCTGGTAGATATGTAACAAAGATATAAATTAAATGTATAATATATGGCAGGAATTAATAATTCATTATTGTGTCTGTAGACAGAAATTGTTCTGTCTGTGGCCAGAATAATTTTGTGCTATTAATTTCAGGTAGGAAGTTAATAATATTTTCTTTGTTTCTCCTTTAATTCATTAGGAAGTTCCACTAATGAAGAGGATGGGCTTGACTATATACCCTAATTCTATATTGCATTTCTTTGCACAGAATGCTGTTGGGTTCGTGTTGTGGGTCTCTGCTGGTTATTACAATGTTCTGATATTATTCTCTTTAAACCACATATTTACAATCATTGTTTTGTGATGTATAAGTGGATTTGCATAAGTGTATAGTTGCATACATTTTCTTGCATTTGGCAGGATATCCTGTGCCTTTTAATAGGGTAGTGTGTGTGTGTGTGTGTACAGAGAGAGAGTTTAGTTTATAAATGATAATTCCAGCTGCACAAGGTTTGGAACTCTATAACATATTTGGAACCAGCATTGGTTTCTAAGTGACGATGTTATTCAAGAAGGAAATGTTAGCTCTTCTCTAAAGCAACTCTGGAGAAATTTAAGAAAAATTCTGAAAATAGCCTTGTCCACATTTCCTTTTTTGACAAATTAACTTTCACCCAGCCAGTGTCAGCATCATGTCCTTTGATGCTACAGCAGGAATCAGTTGGGATGTTCTTTGAGATTTATGTGTTTCTTTTCCAAAATGTGATTACTGTTTCTGCTTCATGCAGATAACGGAAATAATCCATTGCTGGAATGAGGGTCTTCGTTGCCAACTCCACACAAAACAATACCTACTATCTGAGTTTTAGTTCTACAAGTGTGCCAAAGCAGTCCAAGATAAAAATAAATCTCAAATGCTTGTCCCAGATCATAGTTAGGAGTTTTTGACTTGCCAGCCCACAACATCTATAAAAAAATCATCAAGAAATGCAAATCAGACTTTGAAGGACCAAATGAGAAAAAAAAAAAAACTTGCCCTCTTGAATAGCATTCGATCTTTCTTGTTTGTTCTCTTACTAATACTGTTTGGTGCAACCTCTGCCTTTCCTTGCTTTCACTTCTCTCTCTCTCCATTCTGTCATATCCATATTTTATTGCCATTGTACCATGATAATAAAATCTCAAGATAAAGTATTTAAACATCAGCCTTCTCTTTCAACTTTTGTATAGATGACCAAGAAAAGTTATCTCCAATATAAAGAACTCACTGCATGACCTTTTGATCTTTTTTTCAGAAAGACATCAAGAAAATCCTCCATAATTTAGATACTGATAAGTCTCTAAAAACTTGTGCTTCAGATTTAATACCCATCCTTGTAGTGCCCATACAAGTAGTCATACTTCTTTCATCTACCTAACAGCATGGAAGCCAGTCTCTGTGTCCAGCTTGTTCCTAAGAAGGGAGATAAAAGATAATGCATTTGGTGGTTTAAAAAGGTCACCACATAGGGTGATCAGAATTAAAGTATTCCTGTTTAAGGCCTTGTGAAGCACAACCATAATCCAAATGCTGTGATGCTGTGTAACTTTGCAGGTATATATTGTGTGTCATGTGGAAGTGATATCTGAGGGGGTGGGGGAAGGAACCTGCCTACGATGACATTAGCAACTTTATTCACTTGTTGTGAACTGATTGGTTTTTAACCTCTGCCAGGTCTGACTCCCAATGATCCCATTTCTTCAAAACAACTAATAATTTGTCACAGAGCATATGGAGATAGTGGACTTGGCATTTGTTCTCAGCGATGGCACTAACCTTGTTAGTGCCATCGCTGTGGATGGTATTAACAACCAGAATGAATGGATATATATATATATATATATATCACACCTGCCAAGTTGTGTGATATGTTCCATGCATTTGGTGTTTATAATGTCCCTGGTGATGAATTTTGGAACTAGTTTTTTTTTTCTTTCTCATTTATCACTTCAGCCTTGCACAATGTATTCCTGCAAAGTTTCACAGCATTTGGATCACTGGATAGTGCTCCACATGGCCTTAAACAGGAATCCTTTAATTTTGATCATCCTGTAATTCGTTATGAGAGAAGTGCTGAAAACAAACATGAGAGTGTTGAGCATTATTGTTGTAAATCAAATTCAAGCAGTATCTGAAAGAGTATTATTATACAGGAATAACTGATTATGTTTCACCTTTCATATTATAAAATTATATACATACATGGTGAAATATTTTCAAAACATTCTGTGAAATTTTTTGAAACACTCACACTCTTGAATATTTCTATTTTCAGACCTACACCACATTATAGAGTAGATGCTGATAAAGGATTTAACTTCAGTAATGCTGATGATGCATTTGTTTGTCAGAAAAAGAACCATTTTCAAGTTACTGTACATGTTCAATGTATAGGTGATCCTCATTATGTCAAATCATCAGAAGGCTTTAAGAAAATTGATCACTTCTACTTACATTTTTATGGAGTTAAGGTTAGCATTCAATTATGAATGATAAAATTTTTTAAATGTTTATATTATTGTAACTGTATGCTGGTTGTAATGTATGTATTTCTTCAGGAATCATGAGAAATAAAAATATCAGACCATTCTTAAATTTGTTACCTTTCAAGTAGATCTAAGAAAAGAAATAAATCTAAGCCAAACTAGAATTATGGACTTCAGTATTTCATCCTTGTTATATGAATATTGGTATTTCATCCTAGGGCACATTGCTTTGTAACTAATATGGCACTAAAATTTTATCACCATGCTGGATACAAATTGTTTTTGATGAGTGGTATAAGTTTTAATTACAATCACAATATCTTTTAAGAGAAATTCTATTTGTTGTATTTATCATTTCGGTTGGCACATATGAAGTTTCCCTTATTTAGATCATGTAAATATCATTTTATTTACATGATATTTATCATGTAAATTTATTTATCATGTAAATATCATGTCATGTTATATTATTGGATTGCATTCATCACTCCTTGAATTTCCTGTCATACTTTTCCCATACCAAAAGTTTTACTGTCCTTTATTTCATTTACTGCATGTACTTGTTAAAGCTTTCAGAATACAGGGGAGAATTGGAAGATGTGCATTTTATTCCACCATTTAGAATGAGTGCTACTGTCTTCATATTCACTGAAAGTGATATTTTCTTGGGTAATTAACAATTTATTTATCAAACTGTAACTTATATATAATCAAATCTAATACTAACCAATATTTCAGAGACCGTAATAATCATCATCATCTACATCATGCACTTGAAAGTATTTAAGTCTACTAGGCCTTGTTCCAGTGCCTCATCAAGTCTTGTCAAGGGATTATGTTTTTTTTTTCCCCCTGATAGTTTATATTGAAGCACTTGTTGAGTAATCTTTCCATTTGAATTTTTTTAAAAGACTTTCAATTCTGTCATTATTGTTTCATTTTTATCTGTCCAAGAAGGGTATATTTTGTTGTTTTTTTTATAAATTCATTTCAGCTGCTTATTGTCTGAATTTTGCTACCATATAGTAGTTGGCAATGCTGGTATATTATGAACTTTCAATTGAGTTTGTCTTTGTATACCAGATTAGGGTTTAAGCACAGAATTTATTACACCTATAGGTATTTTGGAATTTTAATTTTCATATTTATTTCCTTTTCCTCTTCATATGAAATCAAGAATTCTAAGTAAATAAAAGAATTAACTTGTTCCAAAATTTTGTTATTTATTACTATTTTACTTCTAGTGGATCTTGACCTTTACAAATAATTGTTTTTGGTTTTTCTGTTGAGATTATCATTCTGAAATCTTTGGTTCATTCTTTTAGGTTTAGAATAGCTTTCTGTAGATGTCATAAGAATATATAATTATACAGATTGGTCATCAGCAAAAAGGATTGCTTGTTTGCATTCACATTGGAGGTAGTTGACTATTGATGTTTTTTTTTTCTTCTGTTCCATTTTATTATTATTTCATTTAAATATATATTAAATGGAGTTGCAAATAAGGACATCCCTTCTGACTCCTTGGTTTATTTCTCTCAAGATAATATCTTTCATATAGATTTCAAATATCTTTCAAATAGTTCAGTTGTATCTGTTTTTCATATCCTCATACACTCATGACTAAAAACATTATGGCTACCCATCCTATTTTCAGCCAACCAGACTGTACATTAGGCTGGAAACAGGCCACTGGTGGCTTTATCCTGGTATGGAGATTGTTCTCAATGACATAATTGCATCCTCTCTTTCCCATTAAACATACCTTGACTATTACTTCTTAACTAGGGATTGTTTTAGGTTAGGTATTGCCCCATGTGGTGACATTGTGCCTGATTGATCTGGACTCTCCAGCAAGATATGTTAAAAATCCTCATGTCAGAATGCTTAAATTGTGCAAGCATGGTTCAGTTAGCATCTCCAATTATTCTATGTGCGCCCCTGTACACCTAATTCTCCTGATTTGAATTCCATCAAGCATTTGTAGAATCATATGAAACACAGCATCCACTGGTCATTGTCAGTGCCTCACGTGGTCACTGACCTTTGGAACATTATTCTGTCTACTTAGTTCAGAATATCTCAGGACACTTTCTGTGGTCTAATGGAATCAGTGTGCCATGATGGGTGTAAGCGATTATCTTGGCTAAAGGAAACTCAATGTGCTACTAGGTAGGTGGTCATAATGTTTTGCTTCATGAGTGTATATGCATATAATAGCTCTTAGAAGATTATTTGGTATTTGTCTTTCTTGTCATATATTAAATAAAATGTTCACTTTTGCCTTCTCAAATGCTTTTCAAAATCAAGAAATCTAATGTGTGTTTCTAGATTGAACTCTTTTTTTTTCTGCTGTTCATTTGAAACAGAAAGCCAGATCTGTACATGAACTTCCTTTTCTAAAGGCATTCTGTGCTTCCTCAATAAAGTCTTTAGAATATATTTTAAGTTTTTTATTTAATATTCTACTCTATATTTTGTTACATAAAGTTAGAATGCTTATAGCTCTTTGTGGTATTCTTCATCCTTTTTATAAACAAAATTACTAGTGCTCTCTTCTGTTCTTTTTGTGGATTTCTTAATGAATAAATTTTATTAATATAATTAAGAATTTCTTTCTAAATCTACAACAAAAGAATTAGGTGGGTAATGAATTTCATTACCCACCTACTTCACCTGTGTGAGACACCTCCCTGCTTATTGGAGGCCTAAAGTTGCTTGAAAAAGTTCAATGTTTGTTCTCTAGAGCGTCGTTTCCAGACTGTGTATAAAATTAATTAAAAATTCTCATAGAAAGGCTTATACGCTGGTTATACATAATTATTAATTGACTTAAGGAATTCACAATGTACAATATAATATAAATTAAATTAAACTTTAATATATATTTCCAAAATTTTTACAATGCAAAATTTTGCACCTTTATTGTAAGTTCCTTGAAAATGGCATGTTGCCATTTTCAAGGAACTTACAATAAAGACAAGTGCACACAGGCACTACGTACAGTAAATGAGGATGAAGCAGGAAGCTATCATTTCTCCAAAAAGTCATGATGGTGCCCCATAGCAGGCTATGCAAGTATTCTTGGCCATTGGGGTGAAGGTCTCATGATGTGTCTTCCAAATTTGGGGCAGTCTCGTGCAACCAAATTTGTTGAGGTTTTTGCATGTTTCTTAGGGCTGATGCTGATTCCATGAAAAGTCTTTCAAACTTGAACGTGCTATGGTGTATTATTGTGGCTTTCTTCCACCATATTCTGTGGCATGTATCCAGAGCATGGTCTGCAAGACCAGAGTGGCTATATTGGTGAAAACAGATGTAGTCCTTGTGTTCTGATATTCGCTGTCCTGACTGTTTGCCCAAAGTAGGACAGCTTACAGCTGCAAGGGACCTGGTATACACCAGGTAGGTCTAGGGGAAGTGGTTGGTCTTTAGTGGAGTGGATAAGGAATGCTAATTTTCTATATGGTCTGTAACAAGAAGTCAAGTCATGTTTTCTTAAGATTTTGGTAATTTTTTCCGAGGTGCCTTGGATGTAGGGAATGGTGATGGATTTAGAGTAATTCTTGTTGTGAAGGGGGGGGGGGGTTGTGGTTTACAGGTTTCAATATTTTTTTTGGGGGGGGGGATAGCCATTGGCTGAGAAAGTGTTGAGGATGTGATTTAGTTCATTGGTTAGGGCATTGTCATTTGAACAAATTAGTTTAGCCCTGTTGTATAGTGTCTTAATGACTTCATATTGTTGTGAGGGCGGGGGATTGTTGGTGAATGTATCTGCCTGTATGGGTGGGTTTTCTATAAACAGAGAAAACCAAGGTTCCATCAGGCTAGCAGGTGACTATTGTGTCTAGGAAAGGGAGGCTGTTGTTTTCCTCTTTCTCCAGGGTGAACTTGATTCTGGGGTGTTGGTTGTTTAAGTGTGTTAAGAAGGAGAGGAGTGTGTCAGAGCAATGTGGCCAAATAGCGAACACATCATGAACGTTGCGAAGCCATCTGGTTGGTTTTTGTGGGGCAGAGTTTAAGGCTTTCTCTTCAAAAGTCTCCATAAAGAAGTTGGCTAAGGGTGGGGAAAGTGGTGAACCCATGGCTGTCCCCTCTATCTGTTTGTAGAATTTTTCCTGCCAAACCAAATAGCCTGAGTTCATTGGGAACTGAAATAGGGCTGAGATATTAGGAGGAAATTTAGCTTGGATTAGCTCTAATTTTTCTTTGAGTGGGACATTTGTGAACAAGGAGGAGACGTCAAAACTGACCATTATGTCGGTATGTTGGAGTGTAAGGTTTTCTATGCTGGCTTTGAAGTGGGCTAAGTTTTTTATGTGTGATGGTGTGTTGCCAGTATAGTGTGAAAGCGCTTTGGCCAAACATTTAGCTAATTTGGGAGGGGGGGGGGGAGGTTGTCTCCATAGGTTCCTTAAGAAGGTCACTTCTTGGCCTGTGGAAGTTACTGACAAATTAAAACTGTTTAACTCTATACCTCCGCCCCCCATATATATGGACTCCCAAAAATACATAAAGTCATCATCATCAAATTCCTGCTATGTACCCTCAAGGGGGTGTACAGGATATGATAGTACTACATGAAAAAAAATTAAAACATTACTAACTTCCTATCTACAATTTTCCTCCAAATCAGTCTGTTACTTGTCAAGATTCTAACATTATCAGATCTTATATTTCTATCGTCTAAGGCACTTTGTACCTTATCAATCCACCTATATCTTGGTCTTCCTCTGGGTCGTTTTGCTGCCAACCTGGCAGAGAACACTTGTTTTGCTAATCTTTCCTCGCCCATTCTGTTTAAGTGACCATACCACCTGAGATTAGCTCTGCTAACACATTCCTGGATGCTGACAATGTCAAGTTCTTTCCTAATATCCTTGTTTTTAATATGATATTGCCATTGATGCCATCTGTTCACACTTATAATCTTTCTCATGACTCTCATATCTGTGGTCTCTAGTCTTTGATCAAGTGTTTTACTTCTGACCAAGCTCTCAGATCCATAAATTAAAACTGGTTTGAACACTGCCTTGTATACAGCTAATTTAATGTTCCAACTAATTTCTCTCTTATTCCATATGAATTTATTCAATTGACTTCCCACCATACCAGCTTTGCTTATTCTGTTGTCTATTTCTATATTTAATTTACCATCTTCAGTAAAAATCGTGCCTAAGTAAAACTGAAATGTTTTACTTGTTCCACAGGTTCTCCATTCACAACGCATTTGACATTTTCAATGATTCTGCCTACTTTCATTGTCTTTGTCTTTTTATTGCTGACCCTCATACCATATCTATTACAACAGCTATTCAATTTAGCCAGAGAATCTTGCAGACTTGTAGTGGATTTATTTAGAAGTATAACATCATCCGCATAAAGCAAAGAGCTGACATTAACATCTCCAAGTTTGATATCATGTTTAATACCACTTTCCTTCATAATGTGATCCATATAGATAATGAATAACAGAGGGGATAATGTACATCCTTGTCTCACACCAGATTTAACATTAAGCCATCTTCCTGTACTTCCTTCAATTCTAACTGCTGACTTACAACTCAAATAAGACTAAGTATTGCTTGATATAATGCCATTGACACCCTATAACCGTAGCGTATTGAATAGCTTCTCTCTTGGGACCTTGTCATATGCCTTTTCCAAATCGACAAAACTTAAATACAGATCTTTGTTATATTCCCATGCTTTCTCGACTATTTGTCGTTAAGTGAAGATCCGATCCTGACAGCCTCTATTTGGCCTGAATCCAGCTTGTTCTTCACCAAGCTTTTCTTCCACAATTCTTCTCAACCGTTTCTCAAGTATACTTGCATAGATCTTGCCAGGAACACTCAGTAGGGAAATACCTCGTGTAATTCTCACATGCAGTTTTATTTCCCTTTTTATATATGGGTACTATGAGAGCTCTACTCCAATCATCGGGAATTTGTCCCTCTGTCCAGGCCTTCTGAACTATGCAGTGCAGCACTGTAAGACTCTCACACCATCATACTTCAGCATTTCTGGTCGAATATCATCTACTCCTGCTGCCTTTCCACATTTCAAGCCTTTGATGGCTTTTTCTACTTCAAGTATGGATATATATTCCTGACTGCATGCCTGGTCAGTGTTTTTTACCACTGTGCTGTCATCACTGCTTGTTTCATTTAGCAGTTTTTCAAAGTAATTACTCCATACTTCAAGGATATCTTTTTCTTCCATTTTCTTGTCACCTTTATCATCTCTAACTCCTTTTACAGCACTCTTTCCTCCATTCCTAAGCTTCTTCAACAACCTCCAGAATATTTTGCCACCTTCTTCATATTTATTTTCTATATTCTTGCCAAAGTCCTCCCACGACTTTTGTTTAGCTAGTTTTACACAGTGTTTAGCATTCTTGCATTTGTCTCTGTATTCTCTAAGAGCACAAGCTGACTTATTTGACAGGAAATTTTGATATCCTTTCTTCTTTTCCTGCACTGCCTCTTTAACTTCCTGTGTCCACTAGGGAGTTTTTTATCATTACAGACAACCTCACCACATGCCTCTCTGGCAGAATTAATCAATGTTTTCTTCAAGGCTTGCCACTGAATCTCCAAGGTTTGATTCCTGTTCTCAAAGTCTTTCATTTTTTCTTCAATAATCTATGTGTATTTTAGGCTACAGTTCACATCTGACAGCTGCTCAACTTTTATTCGCTTTAAAACTTTCTTACATGTTATTCTTTTCAATATGAAATTCAATTTTATCCTGTTCAAGACTAAATAGTGATCGCTTCCAACTTCAAATCCTCTGTACACTCTGGTGTCCTGCACCAAGGAGAAAACATCGCTATCAACAATAACATAGTCAATGAGACTTTTCTTATTCCTTGCCTCTTCTCTCCATGTGAATTTGTGCACATTTTTATGTTGGAACATGGTGTTAGTAATAACCAGTCCATGTCCTGAGCAGAAATCCAACAGATATTTGCCATTATTATTAGCTTTGCTCTTTTCTCCAAATTTTCCCAAAATATTTTTGTATGTCTCACAATCATTTCCTACTCTGCTATTTAGATCCCCAACAAGGACCAACTTTTCATTTTTCATTGTGTCAGTGGCTTTTTCTAAAGCCTCAAAAAATTCCTCCACTTCTGCTTTAGTAGAACCTTCTGTCGAACCATAGGCACAAATAAGTCTTATTGTCCAGTTCCCCATTCTGATATTTGCCCACATTACTCTACTTGAGACTGACTGCCATTTAAGAAGATTAGCCTCGTATTTTGTGTTGAATACTATGGCTACTCTTTCTTTTCCTTGATTGTCATTACCTGAATATAACATTTTGTATTTATTGCTCAGAAAGATCTCACCAGTTTTGGTCTTGTTTGTTTCAGTCACCCCTTATTATGTCGATCTGGTACTTATCTAATTCCTCAGCTAGCTCCATTTCTTTGCCTTCAGACTTACATTGATAGTACCAATCTTTAACTCTGGTGATGTTGAGTTGGGTTTGTTTTCAGATTTGTTCCAGTAGCTGACTTTTCCCTGTTTGCCCTGGTTCCTTGGCGAAAACAACGGGGGCCTTGTTTAACCGGGCAACGCCAGAGCCAGCATGAAGTTTTGTCATGTTGTACCGTCATTTTTTATTTTGGTTTAACCAATAAGAATACAATTTGGTCGGCTAAATCCCAAATTGCCAGCCCATCCTCGTTCGTTCAGTATCCAAGTAGATACCCAACAGGGTGCACCACGAGAAGGTGAGGATTGGACATTAGGTCAGAAGCCCTGGTCGGTTCTCCGCATTCCTTTAAAGGCTATGTGGAGGTGTCCTCTCAGTTATACAGCTTTGACCCTTAAGCACCCCAAAATGCATAAAGAAAATGTGCTATTATGTCCCATAGTGGATAGCATTGATTCCCCCACATACAAATTAGCTAAACATTTGGCCAAAGTGCTCACAGACTATACTGGCAACACATAGTCACACATAAAAAACTCAGCCCCCTTCAAAGCCAGCATAGAAAATTTTACACTCCAACATACAGACATAATGGTCAGGTTTGATGTCTCCTCCTTATTCACAAATGTCCTACTGAAAGAAACATTAGAGCTAATTCAAGATAAATTTCCTGCCAATATCTCAGCCCTATTTCAATTCACAATGAACTCAGGCTATTTGGTTTGGCAGGAAAAATTTTACAAACAGACAGAGGGGACAGTCATGGGTTCACCACTTTCCCCACCCTTGGCCAACTTGTTTATGGAGACTTTTTAAGAGAAAGCCTTAAACTCTGCCCCACAAAAACCAACCAAATGGCTTCGCTATGTTCATGATGTGTTCGCTATTTGCCCACATGGCTCTGACACACTCCTCTCCTTCTTAACACGCTTAAACAACCAACACCCCAGAATCAAGTTCACCCTGGAGAAAGAGGAAAACAACAGCCTCCCTTTCCTAGACACACTAGTCACCTGCTAGCCTGATGGAACCTTGGTTTTCTCTGTTTATAGAAAACCCACCCATACAGGCAGATACATTTACCAACAATCCCCCCCCCTCACAACAATATGAAGTGACTAAGACACTATACAACAGGGCTAAACTAATCTGTTCAAATGACAATGCCCTAACCAATGAACTAAATCACATCCTCAACACTTTCTCAGCCAATGGCTATCCCCCCCCCAAAAAAAAATATTGACACCTGTAAACCACAATCCTCCTCCCCCTTCACAACAATGATTACTCTAAATCCATCACCATTCCCTACATCCGAGGCACCTCGGAAAAAATTACCAAAATCGTAAGAAAACATGACTTGACCTCTTGTTACAGACCATATAGAAAATTGGCATTCCTTATCCACTCCACTAAAGACCAACCACTTCCCCTAGACCTACCTGGTGTATATCAGGTCCCTTGCAGCTGTAAGCTGTCCTACTTTGGCCAAACCAGCAGGACAGCGAATATCAGAATTTCAGAACACAGGGACTACATCCGTTTTCACCAGTATAGCCGCTCTGGTCTTGAAGACCATGCTCTGGATACACGCCACAGAATACGGTGGAAGAAAGCCACAATAATACACTGTAGCAAGTTCAAGTTTGGAAGACTTTAAATGGAATCAGCCTCAGCCTTTAGAAACATGCAAAAACCTCAACAAATTTGGTTTCATGAGACTGCCCCAAATTTGGAAGCCGTACATCATGAGACCTCCAGCCCAATGGCTAAGAATACCTACATAGCCTGCTAGGGGGCACCATCAGGACTTTTAAACGATAGCTTCCTGCTACGTTCCTGATTTACTGTATGTAGTGCCTGCATGCACGTCTTTATTGTAAGTTCCTTGAAAATGGCAATGTTATGTTGCCGAAATATTTGAAATATATATTAAAGTTTAATTTAATTTATATTCTATTGTACCTTGTGAATTCCTTAAGTCATTTAATAATTAATTAAAAAATATAAAAAAATATATATAATTGATAAAAAGAGAAAATAAATCCTTGGCTCACCCACAGTGCAAAAATTTACTATAGGTTTGCAAATAACCTTTTGTGGGTGGGAGCAACATAAAAAAAATTAGAAAGTAGTTTTTGGGGAGGAAAAAGAGGAGAGTATTATTGAGGAGAGTACAACCTAAGTTTAAGCTCTATCATCCCATTTCTGTATTCTCTTCCTGGTGTATTTTCCCAACACTTTAACCACAACTGCAGATATAGAGACTACGTCTATAATTAGAGAATTCTCTCCAAAAATTTTGTGGAGAAATACTATTTTGCCTTCTTTCCACTCTTTTGGAACTTTTCCCATTGCAAGAGTATCATTAAATAATTAGGTCAAGGGCATGACTCTTTTATACATTGCTTAAAAATATATACCAATATGTCATCCATTTTCACAGTCTTATTAGTATATTATTTTATTATTATTATTATTATTATTATTATTATTATTATTATCCCAAGTATTCATGGAGTCAAAGACTCATCTGGGAGGTCCTTTTATCACACACACACACAGCTCATCATACCGTGTCTTAAACACACTCAAACTCCTTGCATACACCACGCTGTCAGGCAAGGCGTTCCAATCATTTACAACTCTGCACGAAAAAACCTGCCTCTCACTCCCCTACTCGCACCCTCTTTATACAGTTTCTAGGGATGACCTCTGGTTCTTCCCCGATTGCCCACTATTTTCTGTAAAACTTCTCCAGCATTGATCCTCTAACAACCCCTTACCAACTTATAGGTGTCTATCATATCTCCCCTCTTCCTCCTGTCCACCTACTCTACAAATTATATCTTCTCAATCTTTCCTCATATTCGACATCTTGCAACATTGAACTCACATCCCCATTTCGAGCCCAATCACTCAATTTATTCAAGTCTTCTTGTAAGGCCACAACAGCTTCACTACTCTTCATGGTTCGTCCCAACTTTGCATCATCTGCAAACAACTGAATATCTCCATCCAAATCTTCACTAATATCATTAATATACAAGTTAAATGGTAATGGCGCCCTAAAACAGACCCCTGAGGCACTCCACTAGTGACTTGGATATTGCCGTTTTCCTAGATATTGCTCCCCCATACACAACTTGTTAATCCTTATCAGATAGCCCGTCTCCAATCCAATGCACTAATATCCAACCCCATCTGCTCTAGTTTGATTGTCAACTTATCATGAGGTACTCTATCAAAAGCCTTCGCAAAATCCAAGTATATTACTGTGTTTCCTTTTCCCTGTCCAAGGAAGCAGTCACTTTATTGTAATAAATAAGTAGATGACTAAAACATGACCTCCCTTTGGCAAATTCATGCTGTCCATCAAAGATAATACCATTGTTGTCAACCCGACTCTGGATCCTAGTTCTCACAAGCTTCTCCAACAACTTAACCACGACACCTGACACACAGATAGGCCCATAGTTTGATGCTTGAGTTTGATCACCTCCTTTATGAAGTGGCACAATCTTGCCCTCCTTCCACTCCTTAGAAACTTGACCGAGTGCAAGACTCATATTAAAAAAATATGTAAAGGCAGGTGTCAACTCCGTGGCACATTCCTTCAGAATACATAGTGATATATTATCAAGGCCCACTGCCTTATTAACATCTATTTGTTGTTTCAAGGATACTTGTGACATAAGACTGAATGATATAATCACGTAATCACAAGAAAGATATTTATTTAACCAAATATTTTGGTCTGGAAATAGCAGACCATCTTCAGTGGTATTACAAGAACAGTTTAAAAAATACAAATTTTTTAAACTGTTCTTGTAATACCACTTAAAAAAATTAAAGAATCAGCCCATCATCCATGTCAAAAAACAGGAATTATAAAATGTCTCATCAGAAGAGCCAAAACTAATTGTTCTACTTTTGATTATCTACAGAAAAACCTTTCTACTATCCAACAACACATGAAACTCAATGGCTTTTCTGAAAAAAGTACTCAACGTCTTCTCAATTCTTATAATCCTCCACAAAACAACAAAGTTTCAATACGTTGAGTGCCTTTCCTTATATCTCTGGTATTTCAGAACCTATCGCAAGAATTTTAAAGAAATATGATTTAACAACTACGTATTCACCTATTAACAAATTGTCTTCTCATTTTCCTTCTCCTAAAGACAAACGCTCAACTTTATCTCTTCCTGGAGTTTATCAAATTCCCTGCAACTGTGATCTCTCTTATTTTGGACAGACTGGATGTTCTCTTGAAAAAAGAATCCAAGAACATCAATCATCCATTCTTCACAACAAACCTGAAAAGTCTGGATTGGCTCAACACGGGATTGAAACTGACCACAGCATCTTTTGGTCCAGGACTCGCCTCTTACATAGATCCCGTTATAGATTTGAACGTATGTTCAAGGAAAGCGTGGAGGCCTTGCTCCATGAAATATTTGGTTAAATAAATATCTTTCTTGTGCTTACTTGATTATATCATTATTAACATCTAGTTTACTCAACTCCCCATACACCTCTTGCTCACTTACAGTCAGTCTCTCCTCCCCATCATCAACTGCTCTGAATCTCTCCATGAAGTCACATTCACAAGACTGAAAGACCTTTATGAACTGCTCATTAAGTGTTTCCGCCACATCTTCTGCAACAGCTGTCTTTATACCATTTTCTTCAATCAGTGTCATCCTTCCATAATCATTCTTTCTTTTGCTGGCTACATATCGAAAGAACTCCTTAGGATTCTTTTTGGCTTCATTAGCTATCTGCTGTTCTTACCTCTCTTTAGCTACCCTCTACCAACCAAGTCACCTGCCTTGCCTGGTCTTTGTCCTTCTATATTTTAGATATTAATGTTTTAGGCAATATAAAGCATATATAGCTAATTTATTATGATAAGTTTTATGTTGAATACAGTAAAAAAAAAATATTGGAAGAGTAGTCAGCTATTGAGAAAATTATTTATCCCTTTTGCACACTTTAAAATACATTCATAAACTAGCACTTCAATATCATTTTTTTAATGGCATAAATTTCATTCTCTGTAGGTTGAATCTCAAAGCCAAACTGTAAAAGTTGAACAGTCCCAATCAGACAGAAGTAAAAAACCGTTTCATCCTGTTCTGTAAGTGAAAATTTTATATAAACAATAACTACACATCATTGAAGTTGTTATTTGTAAATGTTGTTCTTAAGGTAATTTTATCAGCTGTATGATGCAGAATTCAGAGTCAAGAATCATGCATAGAAGGTTCTCTACAATCATCTGGATTGGACATAATTTCACATCAGCTATTTTTCTCGTAATTGTCATGACTTAGCATCCCATAATGCAAAGCACATATCCTTACAGACATGTATAATGCTATGCATTATAGAAAGGGCCACTATGTCCTCCATGTATCAAAGATTCCATGGAGGACATATATCAAGTTTCTGGAATATTGTTAAAGAACACACTTAAACAGCAATAAGGAGGTTCCTATTTCTCTTTATAAAGCTTTAATAAGGCTACATCTAGACTACCACGAATACACCTGTATTCTGTAGGGATGAAGAAGTACTGGAAAGGATTCAGAGACAAGTGACCAAGATTATTACAAGTTTCTGGAATATTCCTTATAAGAATGGATTATTCTTAATGTCTCAGTGTTATGAATTGCTGATTCATTTGTAGAAATACAGTTTGAATTACATTATATCACAAAAATGGCCACCAAACTGAAACACCTCACTTCAGTAATGAAATTATAAAGAAACACTTAATTTAATTATGCAAAAGAAATGAAAGAAAAAAAAAAAAAAGAAAATGTTACAAGATTTACTGTTTACCACTTCTTAAAATAAAAATCAAAGGGTGGTTTCTTTTGAACTAAGAAGATTTTTCTTTTTTTTTTTGATAAATTGCACTGTGGCATTAAAAACCATTTATGACTATGGCTAATCCCTTCGAGCTGTGTTCAAATTTGGATCATCACATTTTAATAATTTAAATTGGATAAATTTTTTCAAATGCTTTTCTAAGTCTTTTTAACGTAAAAGTTGGGGGGGGGGGCACTCTCTACTTCTTCAATCTATTTCTACTTTTCATAACGTTTCTCAGTGGTAAGTTCCTTTTAATGCAAGTTTAGCAATTCATTTCTATCTTCAGGACAGAATTTTAGAGCTGGCTGATTAAAAGTCTTCAATTAATTGTGGGTAGAGTTTCTTCCAAACTTCCTTCAGGCTGGATTCAGTAAATTCACTCCAAGTATCTCTGATTTTTTTTTCCCTCCCTGATGGTTTTGAACCAGTGAGGCTGTCTTTGGCTTTGTCTTAGGCTGGCTTCTGCATTGACTGCCATTATCAGGTTTCCAAATGTTCAGTGAAGATAATATTCCATAAAGGAAGAATAACACCTTGGTCCATTAGTTTAAGAAGTGGTATTTGAAGGAAAGAAAATTGGCTTTATATTATGATAAGTATGTTTAAAGATCAAAGGATGACCTAGTGCATTATTCAAAATTGACAAAACTTAAAAATGAAGATCACCATCAGCACATTATTTTTTAGCATCAGAAACAAAGTGATAGGAAGACAATTCTTTAAAGATTGATGCAGTCATGCCAAGTTCTAGAAATCCATTTCCAAATCACTGGCATAGTTGTCTTGTATATTCCCTGTGCTCTTGGACTCAACAAATGGCTTGAACTAATTCATCTTCCATCCATAACATTGCACTTGGCACCAGTTAACTAATATTTGTTGTCATTTGCCCATATAATCAATTATGTTCAAATCAACCTGCATAGGATTATATATCAGGGGCATTCCTTACTATTCTCCCATATTTAGCATTATCAGCAAATAACAGGATACCATACTGGCTCAATTACCGAACCATATGGTAAACTACTGGTCACTATCCTTATAGACCCAGTGCTACTTTTTGATACTGTTGGGATCAGCTACTTCCCAATACATGTCAAAAATCTGTTTTGCAACCACCACTGTAGAATCCTGTCATATGCCATGGCAGAATCCAGAGGTATTGTGGTATACCCATTCTCCTTATCGAGAAGAGTGGATAAGGAGAATTGGTATATCACAATACTTCAATGATACAATAAGGAAATGACCAAGATCTAGGCAGACTGATAGAGTAAGAAGTTCCTTAGAAGGCAGAAATATAAGATTTGATAATATTGGAGTCTTGACAGATAACAGATTAATTTGGAGGAAAATTGTCAGAAATTTGATGATGATGTTAAATAACATTAAAAACAAAATAGATATTCATTAAATAAGTTAATGGTCTGCAGGATTTTAAACCAGAATCTTGACATGTGACAATTTGTCATGATATACAATAAGAGTTAGTGCAGAAAAAGTTCAGTTGCGTTAATTGTCCTCTAACGTTGGATAAATAGAAGTTTTTACTGTTGTAAAAACTTTTTTTTTTTAAATCCAATCTTATATATATGAGCAAACAGTAATTTTCTGCTACTATAATAATATAGTAGTAGAAAATAATATAATTTTCCATTACTTTCAAACCATGCACCAAATTGGCAACCCTTACTCATTGATTCTTCTAAGAACAGAATTCATCCCTGAACACATATAGGAGTGCATAAAGTACCTTATTCCTACAACTTTGCATAGACTGAGAAACCATCAGTATCCACTTGAAAAGTGTTAGAACACAATATATATCCTACCAGCATTATGTCAGAACATTGACAAACCACATGGACACTTTTTTTGCACACAGATTAAATGGAAGAAAACTACTCTACCATATAGCTATTGCAAATATGAGAAACTGTTTCTGGAACTAGCATCAGCAATGGATTGCTTCAAACTTCAACAAATATGGCTGAATTAATTTGCCAAAAATTTGGGAGATGGTCATTTTTAAACTACCTTCAACCCAGTGTAGACTACTTCAAATTTAACCTTAGAGAGTTTCATGATAGAATGTTAGTAACTTGTATTATGTATTACTAGATAAACTTTTTTTTGTGCTCCAAGGATGCTTACTGGTTTGCAATCCAGCAAACTATAATACATTATTAAATTATCATATTTATTTTGTTTTGAGTTAACACCATTAAATAATTAATATGATTAATTGCCAGTGCCTAAGCTTTCTACACATTGTAATGTTTAACACCAACAAACCAAAAATATTTTTGCTTTATCTGTTTATTTTGTGCTTAAGCAGCACAAAATGAGAAAAAGAAGTGGAAGAAGTAGCTGCATTAATTCTGTCAGTTATGAAGACCTGACATGACTAGTTTTAGGTTTAAAGAAGAGAGAGATAGAGAAGACATGATACGTCTACCAATGAAAGTGCTAATAGAATTCTTTTGGTCATTGGCAATAGAAATAAGGAATTTAACGTTTCATTAAACAGTAACCTCCCTATTTCAACTTCCAGTGGTACATCATCTTTGCAATAATCCATTACACTACACTGTCTTTTACAACTATTGTACTGTGTCTATTCTAAATACTTTTTTGTTTACCATTTTTCTGACTCTCAAATGAAGTTATTATAGTGATCACCAAACTCTCTACTCATATATTGCTTTATTTATCATATTTATTATTCTCATCATAAATAATATATATTTTACTTTTATTTGTCAAAAGGTATTTAGTTTTAATTAAATTTAACATAATTGAAATAAATCTTTAATGTAGTTTTTAGCATATTGTGTTATTATTCAGGCACCTCCATGAAGTCCTGTGATTTATCACAGCAGGCCTTAAACTTATTCACTGATAATGCACTCACCACTTCGTGGGTGATGTATTTCACTCATTCACTACTTGTCAAGCAGAAATTGGTTAGAGTGCAGTCAGTGAATAAGTTAAAGACATGATTACATTTAAGAGATCTTTAAGAATCTAAGGAATTTAAGAAATCTTTACAATATGCAGAATATAAGCAATCTCTAGGATATATAACTGTTTTTATAGATTGATAACAATTTTTTATCCTCACATATATCCTGATATTTATTGCCTGTGTGATACCATCACCTTGATTATTAGTCTTAAGTCCCATAGAAAACCATGTTTAATCTTGACTAGGGTTCCTTTTCCTAACCCTTGGCCCACCGATGGTACTGATAGGCTCTGGGCCTTCAAATTTTCATGGATGGGATTACTATATAAAAGTACAATATTAATTATAGATTATACCAGACACTAGTATCTCTTGATACTACTGTCTGGTATATTTACATAATACCACTTTTAATATGATTACTTATTTATTTTGTATTTCAGAGTTGACTTGACACCTGATCAAGTTACAAAGCTAACAGTGGGGAGGCTTCATTTCAGTGAGACTACATCTAACAATATGAGAAAAAAAGGCAAACCTAATCCTGACCAGAGATACTTTTATCTAGTTGTAAGCCTCTGTGCCAGTATTGGTGATCAAAGTTATACAATTGTGGCTCAGTCTTCTGAAAGGATTATAGTTAGGGTATGTAGCTTTGGTGTAAGTGAACTTTTACTTTATAATTACTGCTTCCAAAGTTATAGATAAGAAAAAACAACATAATCAGTATCTGTTATACATTAGGTTGTTTACTAGTGGATGGTGGCCACCACATAAGGTGATATGCTAATTTTTTTTTTTTTCATGTAACACTTCATTGTATACTGATTTTTGTATAAAAGTCTTCGTAATGTTCGAGTTGATCATGGTCAGTTGTCAGTAACAGTTTGTTGTTCATAGTTTTCAAAGTTGGTAACTTTGAAATCTTTAATGATTTTTCATTAATTCAGTCATGATGGAGGTAAGTAAACCAAATCATTGTGTCATAAGAACTGAAATGCCCAACAATATTGAAATGAAAAGCTTGATAATATAATGATTACACAGTTCATTCATGGAATCCTAATTATGGTAAACAATACTGTTCTCCTCAACTAACAATACTGCAATACTGTTCTGTATTATAGTTCTAAATACTGTTGGTAATCAATACTGTTCTCCTCAACATCCTTTTACATGTTTGTAAAAGGATGTTGTATACTACATGCTTGTGAAAACATTTTTCATTGTTCATGGTGACCATCACATTACAATATACGTACTTTTAGCATTTTCATATGAATGTCACTGTGAGCTTATTATGAACATACTTGATGCAGTATCAGATATGAACTAATTTGTCAGTGAAGTGAGGTGGGAATCATTACTTCCAAATTCACTCTTGAGAAAGCGATATTAGTCATTATGGGTAAGTCATTAGTTCATATACTGCTATTAGGTTTTACCCATTAAGCCATCATTATTTTTACTCGTTATTATTTTTTTGGACCACTGGTGGAGATTGTGTGATCTAGATCCACAGGAGATCTCCTAGCCTTTGTCATGCACCTTTGGACCCAATCCATGGAAAGGTTTGGAGGAACCTGTGCTGTCGCTCTTGACATTTCCAAGGCTTTTCATAGGGTCTGGCATTGACTTTTCAACAAATTATCATCATTTGGACTCTCATTGTCCTTGTGTAAATGGATTACCAGTTTTCTCTCAGATCAATCCTTATGTGTAATTGTGGATGGTGTTCTCTCCTCAGACTTTCCTGTCAATGCCAGTGTCTCTCGGGGCTCAGTCATTTCACCTGCCCTTTTCCTGATTTATATAAATAACCTGCTTTCTTTGATGATAGTACACTGCACTATCATCATCTCATATGACAAGTTTTGTAGTGTTCAAACATCTTAAGCTTAAAGATAATCTGTAATAAACACCCTGAATGCTAATCTCCACAGTGTCCTTAATTGGGTGAAAGCAACCTAGCCAACCTTCAATGTTTCCAAAATGCAATTTTGCTTGTTTTCTTATAAAATAGACCTCTGAACTTTTCCACTTACTTTTGACAATTCTCAGCTCAACACTCTCTTCTCGTACTGACTCTTACTCCAAACCTTTTCTGGCTAAATCATATTAGATGTATAGCATCATCAACTTCTAAAAAACTTGGCATTTTTTTCTTCTCACGATGGTACTTCACTGCTATACAGTTATCTACTCTGTATAAATCCCAAATCTGACCAATGTTGGAATACTGCTTTCATGTTTGGGATGGTGCACCTAAGACCTCCCTAAAAATTCTTGATGCTGTTCAGAAAAGGGCAGTCCAGTTGATTAATGACATTTCACTTGCTGACTCTCTTCAACCACTTTCCCAAAGAAGATCAGTTTCTGCATTGTATCTCTTCTACAGATATTTCCATGGCCATTGTTCAGCAGAATTAGCATTTATTATGCCTCCCATTTCTGCCAGATGTACATGAACTCAAGCAAGATGTACATAAACTCAAGCTACTCAACATCCCTTTGCAGTTGAACTATATACGCATTGACCCTGCTACTCCCAGCCAGCCTTCATTCCTTCAGCTTCAGTTTTCTGGAACAACTTCAGTTGTGATGCATTTCCAAAAGACTACAATAACCAACAGTTCAAGAAGATCAATGAATTACTCTACTTCTGACTCTACCCGAGCTCAGCATTTGTTTGCTATAGGCTCTTCTGCCTTTCATGTGTGGAAGAAATATATATATATATATAAGAACCAGAACCTACCTATTTCTGCACATCATTGCTATAATGATGTGCAGAAATAGGTGGTGATTGCTTCATAATTTGTACAGTGTGACCTCCTAACTTTAGATCCTTATCCACCACCACTCCAAAGTCTATTGTCTCTTGAACTTCCTCAAAATTTTCTCACTAAGTGTATACTTTGCATCCCATTGTTACCTACCAAATTTCAGAACCTTACCTTTGCAATATTGAACTGACAGTTCCATACTGTTGCCCACTAATGCAATCTGTTCAAGTCCTCCTACAGCTACATCTGCTTGATTCCTTCATTACTTTCCCCAGTGATACATTATTTGCAAACAGATGCATACACTCATAGTAAAGAATGTATAGAGACAAAAACACATGTTGTATTAATTACTTTACTCATAATTAAGAAAATAACACTTGATCTTTTGAACCTCTGTAACGAGGTCATCATCAGAGATAGAAATATCTAGTGTTATTTTCTTAATAATAGGTAAAGTAATTACTCCAATATGTGTATTTTTGTCTCCATAAATTTTTCACTGTGAATGCTGACCACCATATAACCTTAAAAGAGAGATGTATATCACTGGTTAAACCCATCCCAATATCATTCATATACAAATTAAATAACAATGGTCCCAAGACACATTCCTGTGGCACAGCAGTAGTGACTTTCTGCTTCTGGGATACTGCACCTCTCCCCCCCCCCCCAATACACAACCTGCTGATACCTATTTGAGAGCTAGTTGCCTATCCAACTCACTAATCTATTATCCAGTCCCATCTGTTTCAGTTTAGTCACCAACTTGTGGTGTGGCAATCTACCAAAAGCCTTCGTAAAATCCTAAGTATACCACTGTATATTATTATTACAGGTATCTCCATGGAGTCAGTACACTCATCGCGGGAGACCCAAACTAGCAAAACAATATTTGTCCTCTTCTTGAATTCATTTACAGATGAAGAGCTCACAACTAAGTCAGGCAATGAATTCCACTCATTCACCACATTCCAGGCAAAAAACCTTGTTCTGACACCCTTGGTAACCGCACACTTCTTTAATTTCCAAGGATGACTTCTTGTTCTTCCATCACTATCACACAGCTGAAACATTTCCCCTGCATCAATCCTATAAAAACCTTTCAGTAATTTAAATGTTTCTATCATATCCCCTCTTCTCCGCTTATCAACGAACCTCTGCAATCCCCAAGCTATCAATGTAGGGAGCATTTTTTACATCACTTACCAACTTAGTCAGTCTTCTCTGAACCCTCTCCACAGCCTCCTCATCTCCAAGGAATCCGGGTGACCAGACCTGAGCACAGTAATCCAAATGTGGAAGTATCAATGCTTTATAAAGGTGAATAATAACCTCTTTATATCTGGATGTCAGTGTGTTCCTCAACAACCAAATAATCCTATGTGCAATCTTGGACATCTTAGCAATGTGTCCTCTGAACTTCATCTCCCTATCTACCAACACCCCTAAGTCCCTAGCCTCATCAATCTCTTGGAGTACTGTTCCATCAATGTAGTACACAGCTGGTAATTTTTTAATTCCAAAATGCATAACTTTACACTTTTCCACATTGAACTGACATCCATTACCTTTTGCCCATTCTACCAGCTTATTTAAATCATCCTGCAAACTTTCGACATCAGCTTGATTTTTTATTGCGCTACCCAACTTTGCATCATCAGCAAGCAACTGAATATCTCCCTTTAAGCATTTCCTATATCATTTATATACAAATTAAACAACAATGGCCCAAGCACAGAGCCCTGAGGCACACCACTGGTCACCTGCCTCATCCTGGACTCGGGCCCCCTCCATAAACCACCTTCTGGTATCTCTCCCTGAGCCATTCTCTTATCCATATCACCAATTTAGTATCCATTCCTATCTGCTCCAATTTGCATAACAGTGTTCCATGGGATATTCTGTCAAAGGCCTTAGCAAAATCCAGAAGTACCACTGTGTAGCCAGTTCCTTTGTCCAACCCAGATGTCATTCTATTATGAAAAGTTAATAGATTGCT
Source organism: Typopeltis vanoorti (assembly GCF_054136105.1). Classification (NCBI taxonomy): domain Eukaryota; kingdom Metazoa; phylum Arthropoda; class Arachnida; order Uropygi; family Thelyphonidae; genus Typopeltis; species Typopeltis vanoorti. The sequence goes on from NC_143573.1 coordinate 41,840,505, forward strand.
AAGGCAGGATCTACCTTTAACAAAACCATGTTGGCCTCTATAGAGTATCATATACCGATCCACCCATTCTTGAATTTTGTCTTTAACCAACTTTTCCAATACTTTTACCACTTCTCTTGAGATGGTGATTGGTCTGTAATTAACTACTGCAGTTTTAGAGCTACCTTTATGCAAAGGAACCACTTTGCCTAACTTCCACTCCCTAGGGACCATACCAGAGTTCAAACTTAAATTAAATATCCAGGTAAGAGGGGTTGACAATTCATTTGCACATTCACGCAACACCCGAGCTGATATTCCATCTAAGCCTACAGCAGCGTTTGCATTTAGTTATTGCTACAGGTACAGAGATATCCTCACTTGGGCTATAGACTTTTGAAAAGTGATCACTCAGTAACTCGACTATTACATCTGATTTTGTCACCTCAATACCATCAGCACCCACTAAATTTATTTCCAAAGTCATTCTTCCGTTTACTTGCCACATAGCGGAAGAACTCTTTGGGATTATCCTTGATCTCTTTGGCTAAGGTCTTCTCATAATCTGATTTAGCTTTTCTTGCTATGCTGGTAACCTTCCTAGCTTGAGCCTTGCTGCTCATGGGTGTACTGATCGCCTTTCTCCTTGTATTGTAAATTCTCCATAACATTTTCTTTTTTTGCAGGTCAAGCTTGATACTACTGCTCATCCATCTAACGCCTGCCTTGTTTGACTTCCTGACCATGGGGACACAATCTGATATTGCTTTCCTCAGATACCTACTGATTTTATCCCATGCACTGCTAACATCTTTCCCCTGCAATATGTTCTGCCATGGGATGGCTGCAAGTTCACTCTGAAGCTTGTTATAATTGCCTAACCTGTAGTTCCGTATATATCCCTTTTTAACAAAAAATTCCACAGATTTTGCAACCTCCCAAGTCAATACCACATGATCGCTTTCACCAATTGGAGGTAACAAGGACATCTTACTTATGCATATATCCTCTGAACCAATAACCAGGTCCAACACTCTCACACCACGTCCTTCAGTTATGTGCTGTTTCAAGTTATTATCTCGTAGAAGATGTATGAACTCTTTCCTTTTTGTTACGTGATATTTCCTCCTTCCAATTTGTATCACCATAATTAAAATCCCCCATAATAATCACTAAACCTGCACTCATTGCACTTAATTTGCTGATGCATGAATTCAATATCTCTTCCTATACTCCCTGGCCTATAACAGCATCCAACTGTATATTTGGTTGCATTGGTCACTATTTCACACCAGACCGCCTCAAATGAACTCTCATTCACATGTCTATCATCTTGATATACTGCTTTCTTTGGCTGCAACACATCAGCTATCATCAACAGTACTCCTCCCCCCCTGTTCTATCTTCTCTATCCTCCCTGAAAATACTGTACCCATCACATTGAATTCCAGTGACCGCATCTTCTACTGACAGCCAAGTTTCACTGATGCCTACAACTTTTGGTGAGATTGCAGTGACTAATGCCAAAAATTCTTCTCTCTTATTTCGAATGCTTCTTGCATTGGTATACAAAAATTGCAGATTCCCTCTAGATCTTGTACCGGCTTTAGAACTAATATATAAGTCACTAATTTCAGTAGTCCCATGCCAATTTTTATCCCCTCTCTTCTGCAATTTATTCTGCGAATAAGGATCAATAAATGCACAATCGGTGCTAAAATTTCTCTCTCTTGCACTCAACCTTTTCAATATTAGTTTCCCTGCCCAATTATTTCAACTTGTTCAGAAAACAGTAACTTCTTCAATCACTTATGTCCTTCCATGTTCAGATTCAGCCCATCTCTAGCATACAACTGTCTTTTTCCTTCAAACACACTCCAAACATCAACAAATCCAGACCTCTTTTTTTTGCACATTCTTGCAATCATATCATTCATTATCATCACTCATCTACTTAACTCATAATTGTCAAAACGAGGCAGCACACACACTATCTTCCTATTGACACTTTTTCCTCTTCACAATATCTAACAATGTTCTTAAATCTTTTCCTACCTGATTTATACCACCACTCAGGTCATTTGTATCCACCATAACTATCATCTTGTCTGCTTCATGCCCTCTCTTTATTGCTAAAGCCACTCTTTCTATTGTCCCACCAGCCAAGCACTCCTCATGCATACCACTCTCCATACCCTTAATCATAGAATCACCATATATCTTACCACTCTTAACTTCATTCAAGTCCACACAAGCGTCACTCATGGACTCATTTTCTACGCTATGCAGCATGACTCTCCCAGTTTCATTATTCAATGCTCTATTACTTAACCCCCCCACTCTCTTGTCGACCCCCAATCACTCCCATACTATTTATTACTGCATCATTCACCAAAGCCTCGCCACACGTAAATCTGTTCTAGTTACTTCAGCTAAAGTAATCTCTATAGTCCTAATTAACTTTTGGCCATCTTTTCGTATACTCTGGATAAAGAGAATGAGAAGTATGCTGTAATCCATTAACTAACCAAGTATAGCATAGACAATCTAGTTCAGTTACAAGACTGTGTCATTAGACCAAACAGCCTTAGTCCTGTGTGTTACAATTTGAAAGATTTTATTATTAATATCTGAAATTCATGGAGTCAGAGAACTCATCGAGGGAGGTCTATACTATTTCATGCCAAAAGATGTAGAAATCCTGCAGGATGACAAAAATAGACTAGCAGCCTTGCTTTCTTGGGGAGGGTGGGGGGATGTAATGGTACAGCATACTGGCATCTTTATTAACAGTGACACCTGACATATGGATGTGGTATCATTTTAACTTTCAACTTTTGTACCGGCACCTATTGCTGAACAAAAAAAAAGTGCTGATTAGCAGCATGGGCAGAGGCAAATGGCTACCAGTTTTATGTGGCCAAGTGTAAGGTCAACTTTGGGAAAAAGAGATCACAAGCTGTTGTATTAATGGAACTGAACTGCTGGCAACTGATCAGCCAGGGACTTGGGATGATTGTGAACAGGGAGTTTAAGTTATGGGACATTTTGCAAAAGCAGTCAAAATAGCAGAATTGGATTACATGGTTGTCAAAGAAAACATTAACATGCAGGGATAGGAAAGTAACGCTTTCTTTTTATAAAGTTTTAATAAGTCATTACTGGAGAAGAAGAAGAAGATGGTGGAGAAGATCCAGAGACAAATAATAAAGATTTTGGCAGGTGTGAAACAGTGAAAGCTTCGAAAACTAGTTGATAGACAGAAAACAGGAGACATGATAGAAGCATATAATTTGTTAAAGGGACTTTATAGGATTGACACTGAAGACTGTTTTCAGTACATGGTAGGAAGGGAGAGAATGAGGGGTCACTCATAAAAATTGTGTAAGATTATAGTTATCAAGGATTATGACTAGATTTTTTTTTTGCTTGGAGGATGGAATGGGTTTGCCAGGGGTAGTTGCAAGCTTTGTCAGTAAATGAGTTTAAGGAGAGTATTGATAGGTGTGTTATGTGAATAATGCTGTGTGAATCACAATCACAAACATCCATGCCCACTGCAGGTTCAAACCTGTAGCCTTTTGGCTGGACAGTGGATACGCTAACTGCTCAGCCAAAAGACAATGAGTCTTTTGACTCCATGGAGGAAATAATGATAATAATAAAGTTCCAGAAGTCCTTGACTACCAAGTTTGAATGTACTCTTTGGGAATATATAGAGAAAAATGTGTTAATTAATGTCAAGTATTTAGTTGTGGGGAGATTTAGGTGATATAGTGAGACAGGTGCCTAACACACCTGTCACACAATGTCATCTATACAGTTTTAATGTTAATAAGTACAAGGTATTGCACTTTGGAATGAGAAGATGCCAGGATAGATAATGAGAACGTAGATAAAAAATGGAATGATGGTTTAGCTAGGTGATGTAGAGTTCACGATATAGAAAGATATTGAAGAGAAATTCAAGTTGTTTATGGGCTATATCTGAATGAACTGAATGAGTTTGGTGTTGAAATTTGGAATACTTGCTTTTTAATTGGAAAGGAGAGAGGATGCACAGAGTCAGGATTAAAGAGAGATTGAGAAATATGAGAAGTTGTGGAGGACAGATAAAGGGTGAATATAAAGATGAGAGAGTGATTTTGATAGGGCAGAATGAAAGATTGAATGAATGTGAGATAGCCAACTGGGAGAGCAAGGAAAAGAATGGTCAGAATGTGGAAGGTTCATTTCTCGTTACTGTGGTATAGCAACTTGAGCAAAGATAAAGTAGAAAAGAAGATCAGTGGGAGTACATTAATTACAGGGGAATTGTGCCTGCAGTGGAAAATAGTACTAGATGTATATCCCTGAGGCTATTAGGAATGAGATGAGAATGAAATAAACAGAATAGTATATCTGTGGATATACTGTTATGGATGGAAAATGTAGAGGGCACTGATTGTGAAATGTTTAGCAAATGGGTTGGGCATATAAAGAAGGATGGTGCTCATAATGTGAAATTTTAATTATAAGAGTGTGATTCAGAGTAGGCAGTAGTGTATGGAAGTAGTGAGCATAAATATGTAGAGTTTATGAGACATAACTATCTTGGGCAGTATGTGATTAAAGGAAATGTGAGATTTTAAGAGTGCTGGATTTCAAGATATCCTCACAGGATATGGTTGTGAATGAGGTGTCAGTACTATTGCCATTGTTGAAAGTTTTTTTCACTTAGTTGTAAATCAAATTAAAGATGCCTGGAAATTATATTCTTGTTTAATCCTTCACATTAATTGCCATAGTATCTCATAATGTTAAGCACATCCTTTCAGCTGTGTATAATGCTATGCATTATGGGAAGAGCTTTACTTTATTAGATATTAAGGCAAATAATGTGAAGCCATTGCCTTTTGTATAGAACTAGCTGAGTCATGAAGATAGTTCACATGCAAACTTTGTTTGATTACAGCTGGATAAAGGATTAAACAAGAATATAATTTCTTTGTATCTTTAATTTAAAGTGTGTATATATATATATATATATATATATTCATTTTAATATAAACTGACTAAAAATGCGAGAATTATAACAAATTGAGATTTATTTGAAAACGCAACATGTTTTGTCAGGATTGACTTCATCAGGCTTTAAGAACATAGAAAGTATTAAAAGACACTGAAAAAAACATTGAGACACTCTAAAGCTATACAATTATAAAGCTATAATATTCGACTGTAAATTATAGTTATTATGAACTTGAGCTATAGTCTGTGTTAAAGTTCTATTGTTGTACACTTGTATGTGTGTGGAACCACACGATCTCCAGTATCTGATAGTAGAGCTGAAAGAGTCAGGCAAATTATAGCTGAGATTATTGTTCATATGAAGAGGGTCCAAGGTGATTTCTTTTGACTCGACAATGCTGCATTCTACCTCATTGTGGCAAATGTGTATGTTTGAAGTTGTTGTCCAATTTACTTCATGTTGGCGGCTTTTGTTGTTCGTGTTTATTGAAAACAGGACATGGCCTGATAGGACAGTAGCTCTGGTTCTCTTGTAAGCAATGTCTCTCTGGTGTTCCTCGAAACGTAGGAGGATAGATTTCTCTGTTTGGCCATAGTAAGGGTTTCCGCACTCACATGTGACTTTGTATACACCTGGGAATTGTAGAAGATTGTGAGATTGTTTGTAGTTGCTGAAACTTGATCTTATTTTTGGAAGAGTCGTGAAGCACGTTTGTATGTTAAATTTCTTTAAGATTCTGCTCAGTTTTATGGATAGTGTGCTGATATATGGCAAGGAGATATAACCTTTGGAGTTGTCCTGTGTCTCTACGTTGACAGTGGGATAATTGTGTGCTGATACTTTTTAAAGAGTAGCCATTGCTTTTAAAGGTCCATTTAAGATGTTGTAGTTCTTTTTTTAGTTCTTCTTCATCTGACAGTACAGATCTTGCACGATTCGCAAGAGTTGATATAATACCCAACTTTTACACTGGATGGTGATGTGAGGACGCATGCAAATATCTGTCCATGTGTCTTGGCTTTCTAAATATAGAGACTTTTATTGATTCAGGTGTCTCGGTGAGTTTAACATCTAGGAAACAGAGGGAACTATTTTTTTCAATCTCCATGGTCAATTTGATATCCTGATGGAGGTTGTTTAAGTGGTTGAGAAACCTGAGAAGATTCTCAATACCATGCTCCCATATGAGGAATATATCGTCCATATATCTAAGCCAAATTCTTGGTTTTAAACTAAAAGAGGAGATTGCCTTTTGTTCAAAATCTTCGAAAAAAATGTTGGCTAATATAGGAGAGAGAGAGAGAGAGAGAAAGCTGCCAACATGAAGTAAATTGGACAACAACTTTAAACCTACACATCTGCCACGATGAGGTAGAACGCCGCATTGTCGAGTCAAAAGAAATCATCTTGGACCCTCTTCATATGAACAATAATCTCAGCTATAATTTGCCTGACTCTTTCAGCTCTACTATCAGATACTGGAGAACGCGCGTGGTTCCACACACGCACAAGTGTACAACAATAGAACTTTAACACGGACTATAGCTCAAGTTCATAATAACTGTAATTTACAGTTGAATATTATAGCTTTAGAATTGTATAGCTTTAGAGTGTCTCAATGTTTTTTTCAGTGTCTTTTAATACTTTCTATGTTCTTAATGCCTGATGAAGTCAATCCTGATGAAACATGTTGCGATTTCAAATAAATCTCAATTTGTTATAATTCTCAGATTTTTAGTCAGTTTATATTAAAATGAACATATCCAAACTCCGAGTTAATAGTAGTAGTCACACACACACACACACACACACACACACACACACACACACACACACACACACACACACACACACACACACACACACACACACACACACACACACAGGGGGTGCTGGAAAAGTTCTGATAAATACATAGAACAAAAATTAGTTAATTTTATGTTGTCTTATGTATCCTAAAAGAAAAAGAACAAATTATTTCAGTTTGATGAAACATGAGGTTTAAAGCATTTTAAGATATGTTCTTTCTTATAGTTATATCAGTTGCTTTAATTTTAATATCATTTTGTTCGAGGTGCTTATCAGAACTTTTCAGCCCCCCCCCATGATTATGAAAAGCTTCATAATCACCTAAGATCATAGCTGTGGGAGGGAAGGGGAAAGATGACAGAACATGAGAATTGGTCAGGACACACATCTGATACAAGCATTGTACAACTGTATACTAAGGATTATACAAAGAAATAGAATAAGAGTGAAATGGGTAAACAAAGAAATCAGACAAGCAATGTTAGAAAAGACATTATTGCATTTCCATCTATCCATTGTTGTATTTTGCTCTTGATCAACTTCTCCAGTACCTTGACAATGACTCCTTATATGCTGATTAGTTGGTAATTTGCTTCATAAGTTTTGGAGCCACCTTTATGCAATGGAACTATTATTGAGGAGATTTGGTACTTGATATTGTTATTGAGGAGATTTGGTACTTGATATTGAACAAATGCATGAAGAGCATAAAAAAAATGTGCCAACCATTATAAAGAGAAAATGCAATATATGATTGACTGCTCAGGCTAAAGAAAATTCAAACTAATTCTGTTATGTGGCAAGCAAGAGAAAGAATAACTACAGTTCGGTGACATTGGTAACTATGGTAGTGTGATGACCATTATTATTATTGTTGTTGTTGTTATTATTATTATGGGCGTCTCCTTTAGACTCATCGAGAGAGGCCCTAAACATCATGCCAAACACTATCCAACATTTGTGCAGTATATATCATACTTTGCTTTGAACTCATTCACAGTCATGGCACCCATAACAGATTCTGGCAACCTAACCTATTTCACTCATTCACCACTGTCCAAACAAACAAAAAAAAAAATATAGTTCTAACACCCTTGCTAATTACATTCTTGCTCAGTTTCAAAGGATGGTCCTTAGTTCTCACACCAGCTGACTTGTTCTGAACAATTTCCTCTATATTAATCTTCTAAAAACCTTTCAGTAATTTTTATGTCTCAATCATATCACTCCTTTTCTGCCTGTCAACCAATTTCTGTAACCCACCAATCTTCACCCTGTTCTCGTAAATTTCATCCCATTGACCTGCTACCATCTTGGTCACTTGTCTCTGAATCCTCTCCACCTAATCCTCACTGCCAATAAATCCAGGTGACCAGATCAGATCTGTGGGCAGTAGTCAAGATGGGGTCTTATCCAGTCTCAATAAAGAGCAATAATAACCTGCTTGTTTCTGCTCACCAAAGTTTTCTTCAGTAACCAAGTAATCCAATGAGCTGCTTTAGCCACATTTGCTATGTGCCCTTTAAACTTTAACTTGCTATCCATTAATACTTCCACATCAATTTCCTGGAGTACAGTTTCATTAATGTGATATACAAATGGTAATCTCTTCATCCCAGAATGCATAACCTTACACTTTGCCACATTAAAATTGACATTCATTCAACTTTGCCCAGACTGCCAATCTATCCAAATGATCCTGCAAAATTTTAACATCATCTGTATTAACTGTTGCTCTACCCAATTTTGCATCATTCTCAAACACCTAAACAGTTCTTCTTAGATCCTTTCCTATCTCATTAATGTACAAATTAAATAGTAATGTCCCAAGAACAGAGCCCCATGGCATGCCACTAGTCACAAGCCTTCTTCTGGAAACTACTCCTGAATAAACTACTCTCTGATATCTCTCCATCAACCACCTTCTTATCTACCTCACCAACCCTATATCCATCCCCATGTGCTGCAATTTATTGATTAGAATTCCATGTGGTATCCTGTCATAGGCTTTAGCAAAGTCCAGCAGTGTCACTGTAAACATATTACCATTATCCAACTCAGCTGTCACTGTATAAAATGTGAGCAAGTTACTGATGCACAATTTACCCTTCACAAAACCATGTTGCCTTTCATACATTATTGCATTTCCATCTATCCATTGTTGTATTTTGCTCTTGATCAACTTCTCCAGTACCTTGACAATGACTCCTTATATGCTGATCAGTTGGTAATTTGCTTCATAAGTTTTGGAGACGCCTTTATGCAATGGAACTATTTTCCCCTCTTTCCATCTCCTTGGAACTAACCCAGAGCTGAGACTTAGATTAAACAATGTGGTCAGAGACATTGTTTAATGTCTTTGACCACATTGGAATTCATGCATTTCAAGCAAGCTTGCAAAGCACCTTCAAGTAAAACTAAATTAGATTAGATAGCTGGTATGCTATCTAATCCCATAGCTGTATACACATCAAGGTTATGCAATATGCTATTTATTATTATTATTATTATTATTATTCAGGCCTCCATGGAGTCAAAAGACTCATCGTGGGAGGTCCTTTCTAAGAAACACAAGTCTATCAAGACTCATCGAGGGAGGTCCCTCCTAGAAAACACAAAGTCTATCATACCACTCCTTAAATGCATTGACCGTTCTCACTCTCACCACTCCATCAGGCAATGCATTCCATGGTTCAACCACCCTCCATGCAAAGAAACCATTCCTCACCCTCTTTCTCACAGTTTCCTTTTGTAACTTCCAGGGATGGCCCCTTGTCCTGACTCCTCGCCGCTGTTCAACCAAGTGAAAGAACTCCCCAGTGTCAACCCTGTAACCATCTCTCAACAGTTTAAAAGTCTCAATCATATCACCCCTCCTTCTTCTATCCACCAAACTCTGCAGTCCACACTCCCTCAGCCGATCCTCATAACTAACATTGTACAGTCCCGACACCATCTTTGTTATCTGCCTTTGTATCCTTTCCACAGTTAATTTATCCCTTTCAAATCCTGGGGACCAAATCTGAGAACAATAGTCCAAGCGTGGTCTGATCAGGGTCTTATACAACGGAATGATAACTGTTTTATCTCTGCAAGTCAGTGTCCTTCTCATTATTGCAGCAATCCTCTGTGTCACCTTCACCACCTTTGCAATATGTCCCCTAAATTTCAGGTTTCTATCAATCATCAACCCCAGATCTCTTGTCTCCCCTACTTCCTCCAGTATAACTCCTCCCATAGAGTATGCAGTGTCCCATTGATGTTTCCCAAACCCCAAGACCTTACATTTTGCTGCATTAAACTGAAACCCTCATCCATTTGCCCATCTATCTAGCTTATTCCAATCCTCTTGCAGGGCTACCACATCTGCACTATTACTAATAACCCTTCCCAGCTTCGCATCATCCGCAAACAACCGAATATCCCCTTGCAATCCACGGACAATGTCATTGATATAAAGGTTAAACAATATAGGTCCCAGTACTGAGCCTTGTGGAACCCCACTTGAAACCTTCTGGCTCTTTGATATTGCTCCACCATACACAACTCTCTGATACCTATCGGACAGCCAATCTTGAATTCAGTTGACCAATCTGACATCCACACCCATCTGCTGCAACTTGAATATCAGCTTATCATGTGGCACTCTGTCAAATGCCTGCTAAGTCTAGGAAAATGGCAGTATATGCCTTTCCCTCATCTAATGCTCTTGTAACTTTATTATAAAAGGCTATCATATCGCTAAAACAAGAGCGCCCCTTCACAAATCCATGTTGACTCTCACTGATAACATTACCCTCATCTGCCCAATGCTGTATATGGTCCCTCACTACTTTCTCCAAGATCTTACTAACTACTGATGACACACAAACTGGCCTATAATTAGACACTTCCAGTCTTCTACCACCCTTATGTAATAGCACTATCTTACCTTCCTTTGATTCCATCCCATTTCTTGTAGAGAGCTTATATGTTGGTTACACATACCTTTTAATTTTTCAGGAAATGACAATGCATACTAGAATATTAATTATAAAAAACTTTAATTAATACCTTCCTATATTTTAGCAGTGTTACATTGCCATCATCAGGGATCACAAAAAGCAATGATATGTGCATGCAGGTGCTGACACTGAGAAAATGAGACTGACTAAAGGCTGCAGAAGTCAGGCCTAGAGTTCTAAACGGTGTCCTCTAGTGTGTTAAATTGAGTTGTCTTGGTCATTGAGTTGACAATTTTAAAATGTATACTTCCCACATTTGGGACAGTCTAATGCAAACAAATTTGTTGAGATTTGGAAAATATTTTAGAGCTGAAGCAAATTTTCAATGAATAGTCTTTCATACTTGTATTTGCTGTGGCGTAATAGAGTAGCCTTCTTCTAGTGTATCCTGTGGTGGTGTATAAAGCATTGTCAGCAAGTCCTGAGTGGCTGTATTGGCAAAACCAGATATCCAAATACAAGGGTTTTCACCTCGTGTTTGGATATCCTGATATTGGCTGTCCTGCCTGGAGTATACCAGGTCCCTTGCAGTTGTAAACTGTCCTACTATGGCCAAACAGGGACCTGGTATACTCCTGGTAGGTTTGGCAGAATAGATAAGAGATTCCAATTTCTTATGTGGTATGTACTGGTTATAGTCATATTCCCTTAGGATTTTTTCTGATTTTTTGGATGGCCCCAAGATATATGGAATGGTGATAGATTTTGAGTAATCTCTGATTTGAAGGGGCAGGATTGTGATTACATCGATTTAATATTTTTGATTTTTTGGAGTTGTAGCCTTTGACTAAGAAAGTGTTAAGGATATGGTCAAGTTCAGTAGTTAGGGCACTGTTATCTGAACTGATTAATTTCCCTGTTATATAGGGTTTTTATAATCCCATATTGTTGGAGAATGCCAAGGATCCATCAGGCTGGCATGTAATCAGATTATCTAGGAATGGTAGACTGTTGTTGTTTTCCTTTTCCAAGGTAAACAGTCCTAGGGTATTGACTATTTAGGTGTGTTAAGAAATTGTGGAATATATCCAGCCCATGTGGCCAAATGAAAAGCACATCATCCATGTAGCTTAGCCAGACAGTGCATTTATGTGGGGCAGAGTTCAAGCCTTTTTTTTCAAAAATCTCCATAAAGAAGTTGGCCAGGGGTGAAGAGAGTGGAGAACCCATGGCAGTCCCCTCTATCTGCTTGTAGAATTTTCTTTGCCAAACGAAATAGCCTGAGTTCATGATGAACTGAAATAAAGTTGAGATATTTTGAGGAAATATGGGTGAGATGAGGTCTAAGGTATTTTTGAGTGGGATATTGGTGAATAAGGAAGAGACATCAAAAGTGACCATTATGTCAGTGTGTTGGAGTGTGAGGTTTTCTATATTGGCTTTAAAGTGGGCTGAGTTTTTTTGTGTGTGAAGGTGTGTTGCCAGCATATTGTGTAAGCACTTTGGCTAAATGTTTGTCTAATTTGTATGTGTGATTCAGTGCCATCCACAATGAGGCATAATGACACATTCTGTTTATGAATTTTTGGTAGTCTATTTCCAGGGGTTGGAGGGGGGGGTCTAGAGTTATAAGGTTCTATTCTGTTTGTAACTTCCACAGGCCAAGAGGTAACCTTTTTTTAAGGAGCCTATGAAGTATAATAAATTTAGTTTAATCCTTTATCCAAGTGTGAGCAAACAAAGTTTGCGCCTGAAAGTATCTTCAGGACTGGGTTAAGGTGGTACACACCAGGGCAACTCGTTGCAAAGGTGGAGCAAGCTACCAACACTCCTATCCTAGTATCTCCTATAATGCAAAACACATCTCCTTGCGGATATGTCTATTGTTATGCATTAAGGGAAGGGCCACTACCCAGACCGGTTTCTACCTTTATTGAGGTCTCTTCAGTGGGAGCCAGGCCCAAGTCGAGATATCAGGCAGAAGCATTTGCAGGTCATCTCCACCTATAGGAATTGCCAATTGGTGTGCCACCCTTTTTTAATAAATTACTCTGGATTTAGAGAAAGATGTTGAAAGTTTATTTTCCACTTGGTTAGAGTATAATAAATTTAGTTTAATCCTTTATCCAAGTGTGAGCAAACAAAGTTTGCGCCTGAAAGTATCTTCAGGACTGGGTTAAGGTGGTACACACCAGGGCAACTCGTTGCAAAGGTGGAGCAAGCTACCAACACTCCTATCCTAGTATCTCCTATAATGCAAAACACATCTCCTTGCGGATATGTCTATTGTTATGCATTAAGGGAAGGGCCACTACCCAGACCGGTTTCGACCTTTATTGAGGTCTCTTCAGTGGGAGCCAGGCCCAAGTCGAGATATCAGGCAGAAGCATTTGCAGGTCATCTCCACCTATAGGAATTGCCAATTGGTGTGCCACCCTTTTTTAATAAATTACTCTGGATTTAGAGAAAGATGTTGAAAGTTTATTTTCCACTTGGTTAGAGTATAATAAATTTAGTTTAATCCTTTATCCAAGTGTGAGCAAACAAAGTTTGCGCCTGAAAGTATCTTCAGGACTGGGTTAAGGTGGTACAACACCAGGGCAACTCGTTGCAAAGGTGGAGCAAGCTACCTTTGTTTGCTCACACTTGGATAAAGGATTAAACTAAATTTATTATACTCTAACCAAGTGAAAAATAAACTTTCAACATCTTTCTCTAAATCCAGAGTAAATTATTAAAAAAGGGTGGCACACCAATTGGCAATTCCTATAGGTAGAGATGACCTGCTAATGCTTCTGCCTGATATCTCCACTTGGGCCTGGCTCCCACTGAAGAGACCTCAATAAAGGTCGAAACTAGTCTGGGTAGTGGCCCTTCCCATAATGCATAACATTAGACATATCCGCAAGGAGATGTGTTTTGCATTATAGGAGATACTGAGATAGGAGTGTTGGTAGCTTGCTCCACCTTTGCAACGAGTTGCCTGGTGTTGTACCACCTTAACCCAGTCCTGAAGATACTTTCAGGCGCAAACTTTGTTTGCTCACACTTGGATAAAGGATTAAACTAAATTTATTATACTCTAACCAAGTGGAAAATAAACTTTCAACATCTTTCTCTAAATCCAGAGTAATTTATTAAAAAAGGGTGGCACACCAATTGGCAATTCCTATAGGTGGAGATGACCTGCAAATGCTTCTGCCTGATATCTCGACTTGGGCCTGGCTCCCACTGAAGAGACCTCAATAAAGGTCGAAACCGGTCTGGGTAGTGGCCCTTCCCTTAATGCATAACAATAGACATATCCGCAAGGAGATGTGTTTTGCATTATAGGAGATACTAGGATAGGAGTGTTGGTAGCTTGCTCCACCTTTGCAACGAGTTGCCCTGGTGTGTACCACCTTAACCCAGTCCTGAAGATACTTTCAGGCGCAAACTTTGTTTGCTCACACTTGGATAAAGGATTAAACTAAATTTATTATACTCTAACCAAGTGGAAAATAAACTTTCAACATCTTTCTCTAAATCCAGAGTAATTTATTAAAAAAGGGTGGCACACCAATTGGCAATTCCTATAGGTGGAGATGACCTGCAAATGCTTCTGCCTGATATCTCGACTTGGGCCTGGCTCCCACTGAAGAGACCTCAATAAAGGTCGAAACCGGTCTGGGTAGTGGCCCTTCCCTTAATGCATAACAATAGACATATCCGCAAGGAGATGTGTTTTGCATTATAGGAGATACTAGGATAGGAGTGTTGGTAGCTTGCTCCACCTTTGCAACGAGTTGCCCTGGTGTGTACCACCTTAACCCAGTCCTGAAGATACTTTCAGGCGCAAACTTTGTTTGCTCACACTTGGATAAAGGATTAAACTAAATTTATTATACTCTAACCAAGTGGAAAATAAACTTTCAACGAGCCTATGAAGTGTTGTAATTTGTGTGCTGGTGGGATGATCACTCTTTAGGGAGGTAAGTAGAATGATCTAGAAATAAAGTATCAAGGCTACCTACGTAATCTGATTGGTTTAAAACCACTATGACATTTCCCATATCTGCTTTGATAATTATTTTTCTGTTATTGCTTTTAATTTGTTGCAGAGCTTTAAATTCTTTTTTTTTTTTTTTTTTTTTTTTTTTTTTTTTTTTTTTTTGATAGGTTTCTTTTTGGTGGTTTAGCTTGGGTGCAAATACTGGCTGCATCCAGTGTGATATTGTTGGCAATATGGTTGGGAAGGCTGCAAATATCTCGCTCTACTTATATCATCATTTCCTCTGTAGGAATCTTCTTAGGTGCTGTTGAAAAATTATGGCTATGTGCAAGTGTGCTAATTGCAACAGGCTTCAGGGTAAGGAAAAAGTAGGTTTATTACCATGTTAGGAGACAGTTGAGGTTTGGAAGCATCTTTATCTGTCTCCATCAAACTACACTTTGAGCACTGGCCATTTCAGGATGTCTAGAAGTTTTCCTCACCTATGTATCAGAGAGTTACTCTGCGAATTCCCTTATTGTCACCCTAGGTTTCAGATCAATATCTGTCCCATCACTTAGGGTTGTAAGCGAAGGAGACCTCCTTCCCCATCACTTTAAATTAGATATCACAGTGTAGCAACATTTCACAACTTTTTTTATATAGATGTTCTAAGAGATTATTACTTTTATGGTGAACCTCAATTTCATTCAAAGGATTCTATATCTGGTAGTGATACCAAGGGCTTCAAGTCCAAATTGTTCTGACTCATGAAATTTAATGTAGTCTAAATGTTCATCATGTCAGATGGCCACTGATCTATCTGTTTTTATAAAATGTGATAAATCCACACTGGCAAGGAATTTGATACACCCCAGAGTGGGCTAAAGGTGGATGTTTATCTTCAGCAGAACCTATAAAAGTGGAAATCTTTTTGACAAGATAGGACACTTGTAGGCCAACAGTTATCTAAATAGTTTGGTTATACCTTCAGAGACACTTTTAACGTAAGGAATGGTAACACAAAGCATCACCTCTGTATCACCGTCAAGATGAGAGGCAATGACATGGTAACTCTATAACTATCAATGATCTTGTTGACATAAAATTTGTTAAAGCCGATTTTTTTTAACAAATTTGTTAAAAAATTTATTAGCAAGGAAGGTAGACTTGATGTGATTTGTTTCTTGAGAGAGCAGCATCCCACTAGAGAAGAGAGAGTGTGCTTGATATATCAGAGTCTTAATGGTGCCAGATTTTTGACAATTGTGAAAGTCCAGTTCTCTTTTACCTCAAGAGTGAACTGGAGCATTTTACTCAGCAATCCATTCATGGTTATATCTTCCTCATGATGTGCCATCAGCATTTTTCCATGCCACCATAAACCATGGAGATTTTGGGATATCCTCATTGCCATGGTTAGTGCCCAGATTACATCTATCCAGATTACAAAAGTTTTCTCTCTCCACTTCAGAATTATTGTATAGGACTTCATGTCTTAAGGATGATTTGTGATGTATACCTCTGGATGCATGCTTCATGAAAGGACACTGATTACAACTACCTGGCTGAACAAAGGAGATGGGCTTCAATGTTACATCATTCAGTTGACAGAGCTGCTTTACAAGATCTAAACAAACTCCTTCTCAACATGAATAGATCAAAGATGGGACTTGCTTCCTCTGGATTTGAATATATAGATTTAAATTAAGATTAGAATCAATGCTCTGCTGACTCATGCTTGTAAAATTCAGGAAAGAAGTGATGATAAGAACTGCTGATTAGGCTCTGCATAGTACTAGTGAACTAGCAGAGTACACTGACAACATTGGCCTGGTTGGCCAAGTGGTAAGTATACCACTCTCTAACCAACAAGCTGCAGGTTCAAATCCCGGTGTGAGACCACCTGCTACTGCTGTACCATGGAACAGTCTTCCCCCTGACTTGTAGTGCTCCAAAGTTCTGTTCTTGGGTTCCCTGCTGTTTAACTTGTTTGTAAACTATATATCATGTATGACTGACAGGGGATCTTCAGTTGTTTGCTGATGATGCCAAGTTGGGAAGAATTATAAGTAGCACTGCTGATGTTAATTCCTTTCAGGAAGATTTGAATAGAATTTATTTGGACAAAGGTATGGAATTGTAGTTTTAATATCAGTAAGTGCATTTTGGAGTGCAGAAATATAAGACTATGTACTATATGGACATTGCCATACTGCAGGAAGTGGATGATATTAGAGATTTGGGAGTGATGGTTGACAGTAGACTGAAGTTTAGAGGGCATGCTTGTGTTGCAAAGGCTGCACATCATAGTGCTGCTATGATAAGGAAGTGGTTAGCCACTGTATAAAGCACTGGTCAGACCACACTTGGACTGTTGTGCTCAAATCTGGTCACCTGGTTTTCAGTGTGATGTGGAGACATTGGAGACAGAGGTGAGCAAGACGTTGGACTGCTGGCTATGGAGAGAGGTTAAAGAAATGTGGATTGCATATTTCAAAAAAGAGGTGATATGATAGAAACATTTAAGTCAGTGAGAGGATTTTATCAAATTAATCCAGATGAGATTACAAAAAGAGTAGAATTCGAGAGGGAAAAAATGGGAAGTCATCCCCGGAAGTTTGCAAGAGTGTGGTGAAGACTCTTTGAGCATACGTCAGCTACGTACCCGGAAGAGCTAACGTGGTAGCTGACTACCTGTTCCGGTCACTTACGCCCCAGCCTGATGGGGCGTAAGTGACCGCATTGAAAGAACCACCGAGCTGGTCTCGGTCATTCAAGAATCAAAGAGAAAGGGAGCACCCGAACCCTAGTGTCAGACCTGGGAGAAAGCTGACATCATTCAGGTACAGAAAACCAACTCGGTATGGGGACCGGTTTATAAGAAATTGTTAAGTGCAAACGGCAGATATCATGGACCAGAGCTAGATGACAGTATGCACATTGATAGTGACGGCCTCCTACTATCCAGGCAAGGTGTCACTGGGAGATGGAGAGAGAGAAAATAATAGTACCCGAAGCTATGATTCCATGGGTATTACACACATTCCATGACACATTCCGTCTCATTCCCTTCCAGAGGTACCTAATCTAGCAGGGCATCAGGGAATACATAGAACGTTGAGGAGTGTGACAGATAGGTACCTCTGGAAGGGAATGAGATGCGACGTGGAGGCATATGTCTCTTCTTGTAATCTATGTCAGAGGAAGTCATCACTGGTAAGGCCTCTATTCAGCCGTTCCCGCTCCCCTCGCGCCCTTTTCAGGCCGTGCCCATGGATATTGTGGGGCCACTCCCCACCACATCGAAGGGGAACAGGTACATCTTAGTCATGATAGACATGTTTTCCAGGTTCCCCGAGGCTGTGGCCATAAAGGATCAAACGGCCAAAACTGTAGCAGACAAGCTATTTGAAATGATCTTTTCGAGGCACGGGACGTCTGAGCCCCTGCTATCAGATCAGGGCACTAATTTCACGGCCGAGGTACTCCTACAGTTGTGTGAATCATTGGTGATAAAGAAAATTTTCATCACCCCATATCACCCCCAGGCGAATGGGATGTGTGAGAGGATGAACCGTACTCTGAAGCTCACCTTGGCGAAGCTAGCAGAGGAGCAGATCTCGAAGTGGGATGTTCATCTACCTCACACCCTTTTCGCCTGCAGAACAGCCCTACACACAGCCACCAGGGAAGCTCCCACAGTACTGCTGTATGGATTTCAACACCCCTTTTCCCGTATCACCTCAGGAACTCCAGGGCAGAGACGGATTTTCCCGACATTGACGAATACCTAAATAGCCTCATAAGAGATAACAAATTCGCTTATGACTTAGTGGCTGAGACCAGTGAAAGAAGCTCCCTCTGTGCAAGACAGTACGTTAACAGGCTAAGGAAAGCTATGGACCTGAAAAAGGGAAGTTTGGTTCTAATGGATCAGGGTTTCAGGGGAAAAGGAAAAGGGGGAGGAAGTTCAGCAAAAGGGCAATCAGACCATTTGAGGTGATCGAGAGGATAACACCTGTGACCTTCAGAATCAAGGAAACCAGCCCTCGTGGTAAGGTTATCGTTGTCCACTCTGATCACCTCAAACTATACAAGACTAGGTCAGCACGACTTATCTGTTTTGGTGACTCATTAGAGAGTGTCTGGGGAAATGAGAGAAGAAGGAGGGGTCAGAGCAGATATAGGCATAGAAAAGACTCGCCCCACAACAATCCACGATCAAAGAAAAATGGAGGCCACATTTTAAGGAGGAAGAGTGCCTCCAAGATGAATATTCCCCTTTCTTCATGAGACACAGGGAGACCCCAGATGTTGCCTGTGAAAATTATACCAACAGGGGGAATCATGATAGGCTGAACGAGGGGAGGCACAAAATCCTGTACATAGGTACATGCTAAGGAGTAGGCAAGGAGATCAACCCTTTCCCAGAGAAAGAAGAGGAGAGGATGTTGCTAACAGGAAATTTTTTTGTAGCTCCGTTAAGATAAAATTTTAATTAAAGGGGGGGCCTTTGTTGTGTCGGAAAATGCTGGCCCACTTTCCATAGGCCATTTTGTTTCCGACCCAACATAGAGAGATTGAAAACGTAAGGAAAGGACATCCTTATACCTCTAAGAACAGGGCTAACAGAGTACTGTATATATTACAATTCAAACGTATATCGACTCGACTGAAATTACTACTATGAATTAAGCTGAGGAAATCTGTGTTTAGAACTAATATTATTCTTGTAAAAATAGGCAAAGGAAATCTATGTTTTAGAACCATGTTAAAACAGTTCAGAGTTAAGGTGACCAATCGGCTGTAGATAAGTGTATGACATAGACATCGAGAGAGGGTGCTCGCGATCCGGATATAACGAGCAGCACGAGGCTCAAACACCCTCTTGTTTTTTTTTCCTGTGTTCCTGTTCAATGTCTGGATAGCTGCGGAAGCTTGTCGCCAGTGCCCAGCAACAATCTCCCAGTTGCTGTTATAACCGTGTCGAACAAAGCTACCTGTGGAATGAAGTCAGAATTCCAGTAAAGAGCTGTTGGTGAACCACGCCAATGTAAAGTCAGCGAAGGGCAACCTTCGAAGAAAGATTAAGTGAGTCGCAAAGGCCATAGAAACACATGGCGAGAAAATACAAAAGTGCTGTCGTATCCGAAGTGAAAGCGTGAGGGAGGTCACGGAAACCCCATTAGTCAAGACAAGACGGTGATGTACAACCTTTTATCTATCTAACATAACCGTAAACATAAAGAGGAAAAAGAGGCAAGGATTTGAAGAAGCTCCATATAATTTCCTGCGCATAGTGTCTTAGTGACTGTTTGGACTAATTGTCTGTGTCAAGAAGACTAGTGTTAATCTAAATTTGGCCTGAAAAGGGAACCTAACTCTGGAACAGTTTGCTAGTAGGAAGTTACTTGCTGTAGTGTTAAATATTAGCCCGATCTTCACTTAGAGTGTGGGGCATAGAGAATTGATATTTTGTAGAATTGAAATTTGTGTTCCATATTAGAATATAAAATTATATGAGTTTTGATATGCCATGTATAAAGTTTACATCCATTTGTATTTAGAAAATGAGCATTGAATAACCTTGTAAAGATAAGTCGAGTCTGAGTTTAATCATAAGACTGAGATATAAGATTGAATTACTTAAGCATAAAGATTGAAATTTTGGATCTCTTAATCTAAATGGGGGGGAGGAGTTCAGACTCTCAAATTTTGACTAAGAAGGTAACTTAGCATTGAATTTATTACTTAGAATATCTTGAATGATTATTCAAGCGTGTATCTATTTTAGTGTTTTAATAAATGTTTTCTTTTAAACTAAAGTTCTTGACTTCTGTTGTTCTGAGACTGACTTACCACTTATAAAAACTTTCGGACCTGTGTGAGTAAGGGGGGGGGAACATTTCATGCAAGATAGAAAGGCGGGAACCACGACTGCACACCACGCGATCCCTATGTTAATTAATGTTAATTAATTAAGTATCAGAATTTAGTTACCGGCTGGCGCAGTCGTTATCAAATAAATTTGTTGGCAACGAAACCTCTGATATGCAGGAGATATATTAAATAATAATAAGCATAAGATAAATAAAGAGAGAAAGAGTAAGAGAATACAAAGATATAGTATAATAAGAGAAAATCACCGATATAACACTTGTCTTGTAGCAACATCTTTATTTGGTAATGCATTTCTTTTTCACTAGAAACAACCTACTAGGTCCATAAGAACACTCCACTATATATTTGATCTCCACTTCACACCAGATGACTTCAAACTCACTGCCATATGAAAAACTGTTGCTGGTTTACAGTCAGAATTCTGAACTCTAACTGGATTCAAGTCATGCATTATCCATAACACACTCCTCCTTTTCTATCCTGTCTTATTATTATTATTACTCAGTGTTTTCTTGCATTAAGAAGAAGAAATTGTTGCATAATTGAAAAGAAATAGCATTTACTTCTAATGTTTGATATGTGGTAATACTAAAGTACCTATATTTTACTCCATTTTTACACTGAAAAATTATAATGTTCTCTAAGTAAATTATTATTTCAATTCTCTGGCAATCAAATTTGAAGGTAAATTATAAACTGAAATATTGAAATATTTGCGGTTTGAATAGCAAATCCCTTTCCCTCAAAAATATAAAATAAAATTGATCACTTATATACTATACACAACTGCACTTTTTTTTTTCAAATCATTCTTTCTTTCTTTCTTTTGTTCTAAGGTAACTGCCTTTAATAATTTATAATTTTTTATAATAAAACTGAAACTATGACTATTATAAATTAAGAAATTGTGTAATTTTAAGGACGCTTTGACAAAAATACTGCTTCAGCCTACAAAGAAATATCAGTAATTCTGTTTAGAATATCTACTATTCTATTAAATGTATGAAAATGAAGTAAGAAATGGCTTATATATATATATATATTACACTATTGTTTGGGTTTTTTAGTGACTTCTGGGGAAGCATTTCTTTCTTTTTTTTTGTTTTTTTCCTGTAGTGAGTTAGAGTAATCTAAGCTTTTCAGCCTGTTGCTGCTAGGAAATATTATCTAGGATTGGATTATTATCTAGGAAATACTAGATAATAATCCACTCTTGACAGAGAGGATTATTACCTAGTATTTCTAAGACTTAGCTTATTTCAGAAATGGCAGCCAGCAGCAGTAGAATTAGTAATATTTATGAATTTTTTTAGGGGGGGGACTAATACTATAGCATGAAATATCTTTGTAAATTATTGTTGTTATCATCATCATCTAACCTCCATAGAGTCAAAGGGTGCATCGCAGGAAATCCATACTCTCTCTCTCTCTCATGCAAAAAGATCATTAAACTGTACCTTAAACCCATTTACAGTTTTTGCACTCAGCACCCTCAGACAACACATTCCACTCACTGACTTTCATTGCAAAGAACTTTCTTCTCACTCTCCTGCTCACACCCTCATTATAGCTTCCAGGGATGGCCTCTAGTTCTACCTGTGTCTCCCTGCACTCTAGGAAAAATATCCTCCACATCAGTCTGGTAACAATCCCTCACCAGCTTTTATGTCTCAGTCATATACCCTTTCTTTCTTCTGTTCAAGGCTCTGCAACTTGCATTCTCTCAATCTCTCTCTCTCTCTCTTCATATCTGATAATTCATAGACTTGACATTGACTTAGTAAACCTTTTCTGGATCCTCTCTAGTACATCCCCTTGAAAACAGGTGGCTAAATTATGCACAGTACTCCATATGAGGTCTGATCAAAAGTCTTATACACGGGACCATAGCCTCTTTGCTTCTACATGCCAATGTCCTTCTCATTAGTTCAATAATCTGTTATGATATTCTTACAATTTTAGCAATGTAGCCCTTAACCTTCTAGTTTCTCTGCACCATCACTCCCAGATCTGCTATCTCTTCTACTTCACTTATAATTTTTCCATTAATTGTATACTGTGCATCCCAGCCTTGCCTACCAAATTCATGACCTTACACTTTGCAACACTGCACTGATGGCTCTGCTCACTGGCCTACTCACATGGTCTGTTGAGATCCTCTTGCAAGGCCACAACATCTGCTGTACTTCTCATAATTCTTCTCAACTTTGTATCATTGCCAAACAGCTCTGCATCACCAGTTAAGCCAGTCCCAATGTCATTAACTTACAAGTTAAACAGTAATGGTCCAAAAACAGATCCATGTGACACTCTACTAGTGACCTTCCTCTTTTGGGATACCACTCCTCCTTACACCTGCTGATACCTGTTTGATAGTCAATTAGCTATTCAACTCACTAGTCTGTTATTTGTTATTCTGATTCTATCTGTTTCAGTTTAGCTACCAGCTTGTCATATAGCAGTCTATCAGAGGCCTTTGAAAAATCCAAGTATACCACTGTATATGCATATCTTTTATCCAGTGAATGTGTCACCTTGTAATATGTAAGCAGATTGCTAAAGCATGACCTCCTCTTCCTGAAATACCAGTTTTGACCATGATAAAAAATACTGCTATTATCCACCCATTTCTACATTCTAGTTCTCACCAATTTCAGCAAATAGCTGAACATCTGATGGAAAAAGAAGGTGATGGCTGAACAAGTTAGATTGCAAAGAATAAGAATTTCAAAAGCACCTGTTGCAATAAACATAACAATATTATTTATATGTTTTTCTTGAAATGGAGTAATATAGTTTGAAAACTTTCTGTGAAAACTCCCATTGTAGACAATTAGACAAAGAGTAGCTATTTGTCTAATTGTCTACAGTTTATCAATTTATAATTCATTTTCTCGAACAGAGAGGGAGGGATGCATTTGGAAATCTTAAAAATGAGGAGCAGAAATTTTGATTCAGTTTATATTGGATATGTCTTGTACATTTTCACCACATCTTGTCTATAGCAGTTAAGCATTGGATATTATCAGACGAGTAACTACAAAAAACAAACAAAAATCTGTTTTAAGTGACTACTGAGATTCTTCAGAAATATTATTGGATATACATTTTTTATGTAAAAAAAAATCTCGCACTCAGAAAGTGAGTAATGCAATTTAATTTTTTTTTTTTTTTTCATAAAATCAGAAAAACTCACCTAAAACTGAGTCATGATGCTGTACAATGGTATTTTGTAAAGAAAGAAAAAAAAAATCAAATATGTTTGTTTTCAAGTAGCATTTATTGAAATATTCTTATTTATAAATATTTTAACATAATGATTTTCAGTGCAATTTTTTGAAAATAGCATGAAAATAATTTTTGCTATATTTTATTATAAATGATAAAGTATATTTTTCTCATTGCATGATTTGAAAAATAAAAACAGCAAATTTACCAGTAAACACATTTGTTGCTAAAGCTGATCTCTTGTTACATTTCAGAATATTATTATTATTTAGGCCTTCATGGATTCAAAGGACTCATCGTGGGAGTGCCATCCTAGAAAACACAGTCTATCATACCATACTCCTTGAACTCATTGACCGTTTGTGCTCTCATCACTCTATCAGGGAAGGCATTACACAGCTCAACCACCCTCCATGCAAAGAAACCACTCTTCACCATCTTGCTCACAGTTTCCTTTCATAACTTTCAGCGATGGCCCCTTGTCCTCGCTCCTTCCCTCCTGTTCCACCAGGTGGAAGAACTCCCCAGTGTCATCTCTGTAACTACCTCTCATCAGTTTAAAAGTCTTAATCATATGTGGTAGTGTGGCCGAGTGGTCTAAGGCTCTGGCTTAGGCACCAGTCTCTTCAGAGGCGTAGGTTCAGATCCCACCACCGTGCCATTTTGCTGGCCTGGTTGGCTCAGTGGACAGTGTATCTGCTCTCCAGCCAAAAGGCTATGGGTTAAAATCCCACCATGGGCATGAATGTTTGTGATTGGCTGTGAAAATACTAGTAGTAGTGGGCAGTAGATGCCATTGGTGTAGATGATCCGGTTTGCTGTAGTTGGTGGATTGAGTGGAGACAGAGTTGTAGAGTAGGTGCCCTCCCTTTGATGAGTCCTTGGACTCCTTGGAGGTGTCCAGTAATAATAATAATATATCATCTCTCCTTTTTCTATCTACTAAACTCTGCAGTCAACATTTCCTCAGCCAGTCTTCATAACTAACATTGTACAGTTCTGATATGATCTTTGTTATCTGTCTCTGCACTCTTTCCATGGTTTATTATTTCAGGGATGATCTTTTGCTGCCTTCCCCCCCATCTCCCATCAGATTAGTATTTAATTTTTTCTTCAATGGTGAACTGGCATCCCCACTCCTATGCTTATAGTTCTTCCCAACTTTACTTCATTTATGAACAACTGAATATTCTCATTCAAACTTTCCCCAGTACCATTAACATAGAGATTAAACAGCAATGGCCTTAAAATAGACTCATGAGCCACATCACTAGTGACTTTTCTCTTCCAGATATTGCACCACCATCCCCTTATCCCCTTAAAGAAAAAAAAAATCAAATGATAATGAATATTTATATATATCTATTCCTACAAACAGAAAAATAAAATTATATCAAGAAACATAAATAAATATATAAAAGGAATAGAACAAAAAGAAGAAATAGAAGAAGAAGAATGAAAAAAATCTGACAACATTAATTATCAGATATATCATGAATATAACTGAAGATAAAAAACAGCAAACATTAATAGCTTACCTCAGGAAATTTGAAAGACAAAATAACATATAAGAGGATAAGAGTAATAGTAAAAAGCAAGACAGACAAAAAAACTTCACAGAAAAAGTTCAATAATTACATTAGTAAATTAGAAAAAGAAATTTATAAACCACAACCCAAAATCTGCAAAGCAATAAAGTTCTGAAACAAAACAACTAAAAGATATTGGAGAGAGAGAAGGGGGGGGGGTGATCAGTAATAGATCGATTATTATTATAAATTCTGGCAAAATAAACAAGCAGAAATTTTGTGTGTAGGTTTACTTTTTTATATCAGGCCTACATACATCAGATCTCAAGACCTACAACACAACAGTGCTATGTGTGTGTGTGTTGGTGTTGTAAGTGAATTATTGTTTAAAAGATTTATAGAAAATACAACTGATAATTTTTTCCCAAATAATTTTAGAATTAAATGAAGCATTAAGAGAAATGAAAAATGAATTGAATGAATGAATTTTTAAAAAAAATAAGTTAAAATCAGAGTAGAACTTATATTGTGTGCAGGATATCAATTTAATTGAAGATTTCTTACATTAATAAATGAAATATACAACACTAGTAAAATACCCAGCAAGTGTAACCATGCAACTGTGATTCTCATTTTTTAAAAGGTAAATAAGAACAGCTGCAAAACCTAAGAGGAATAAATTTATTTAAACTCAGATTATTATTTTATCATCATCATCATCAGACTTCCATAAGTCAAAGACTCATCATGGGAGGTCTCACACACACACACACAGCTCATCATACCATGCCTTGAATATATATTCACATTCTCTGCAGTCAACATACTATCAGGCAATGCATTCCCATCATTCACTGTCCATGCAAAAAAAAAAAAAACTCTACCTCCCTTGCTCACACCCTCCTAATATAGATTCCAGGAATGATGCCCCCCCCCATCTCCCATCATTCTTGAAAAACCTCTTCCATGTTAATATGATAAAAACCTCTTATCAGCTTATATTTCTCTGTCATATCCCTCTCTTTTCCTCCTATCTATTAGATCTGCAAATTGCACTTTCTTCTTCAATGGTGAACTGACATCCCCACTCCCATGCTTATAGTTCTTCCCAACTTTACTTCATTTATGAACAACTGAATATTCTCATTCAAACTTTCCCCAGTACCATTAACATGCAGATTAAACAGCAATGGCCTTAAAATAGACCCTTGAGACACATTACTAGTGACTTTTCTCTTCCAGATATTGCACCACCATACACAACTGCTGATACCAACAAATAGCACTCTCCAGTCCAACACACTAAACCATTATCCAATTCCATCTGTTCCTGTTATAATATCAACTCATCATGTGGCATTCTACCAAAAGCCCTTTACAAAATCTAAGTATATCACTGTATATGCATCTGTCTTGTCCAACACTTTATTGATAAGTAAGCAGATTACTTAAACATAACCTTCCTTTGGTAAACCCATGTTGTCCATCAAAGAGAGTGCTACTGTTGTCAACCCATTTCTGGAACTTGATCTGCACTAACCTCTTTAACACTTTAATGACAATGAGCCTAACACACAATTGGTGTAATTTGATGTTTGAGTCTTTCACCTCCCTTATGAAGTGGTGTAATCTTTCCTTTCTTCCACTCCTTTGGAATTTGATCCAGTGTAAGACTCATGTTAAACAAGTATGCCAAGGCAGATGTCAACTCCCTGGCACATCCTCTCAAAACACGTGGTAATGTATTATCAAGACCCACAAACTTATTAACATCAGGTTTACTCATTTCCTTATGTACATTCTTCTCACACATACAGGTCGTCTCTCCTCCTCCTCTCTTTCCACTGCACTCAAGCTCTCTATGATGTCACATTCACAAGGATGAAATACCTTTATGAACTGCTCCTTTAATATCTCAATTGTATCCTCTGTAGTGGTTATCCTTTTACCATTTTCATCAATCAGTATCTTTCTGTAATCATTCTTTCTTTTGTTGGCTACATATCAAAATTCCCTAGGTTTTTTTGGCTTCATTAGCCAACTACAGTTGCAAACAGTGCTGTCCCTGTTGCAACTGTAGTTGGCTAATGAAGCCAAAAAAAAAAAAAACCCTAACAGCCAAGTGACCTACCTACCTTGCTTATTCTTTGCACTCCTCATACAACTATTATGTTGAAGGAATACCCATTCCTCCAATATACCCTAACAATGCTATCAAGTGATGTGAGGAAAAAAAAACATACAGGTCATTTGGTTTAGATTCCTGAAAGAAGAAGAAGAAATGAGAAGATTCAGTAGTGGATAAAAAAATTTCTACTAACTGTAAAGGATGAGATTGTTATAAGATGGAGAGAGAGAGCACTTTGATGGGATTTTAAATATAGGAAACAATATAACTGGTATAATAGTAACACAGTCATTGAAAAAAATCCTATAGTATGTATTTGAATAGTACATTAGAATCATTATCCAAAAAATGCAATAACTAGTATAATAGAGAATGTGAAGAATGGAAAGTTATTGTTATTTGGGATTATAGTCAAAGAAACCAAAGACTATGAGGCAATTAACAAACGTGTAATATGTTTGCTAATTATGTCTTCTTCTGGCTGGTTAGCCAGTTTGTTGGATGAAAAACCTGAGTTTCCAGTTTTCCGAGATATGAGATGGGCTAACTAAAGTACTGGAGAGTGTGAAAAGATACCCAGAGAATGGAAGGAATCAATGATAACCATATCTCCAAAAATGTCAAAAATGGAGATGAATTAACCTACCATCAAAACCTGTGAACATTTTTTATAAAAAAAAAAAAGAAAAAGATATTGATGGTATGCCAATTCATTTTTAATTCTATTTTGATAAATGAAATTAAATATGAAGTAATTCTATTTAACTTCTGTTTATTGTGGTTATCAAATTGAATTAAAAATGAAGTAAAAAACTATTAAATCATGAGCAAATTGGTTCTAAAACAGGTGGAAGAGCTATGCATCACATTATTACTTTAAAGAATATAATTGAACAGTGTATAGAGTTTACAACTACCTTATATGTAACTTTTATAGATTTTTCCAACACTTTTGACAGTATTGATAGCTCCTATGGATAATTATTACAAGCTGGAATTGCTGACTGATAAATATTTGAGATTAATAATAATAATTACTAATATATGAAGAGCCAAAGGCTTCAATTTGGCGACATGAACTTATTTAAATTAAGGGATATTACATCCCATATTGTTTCTTAGCTGAATAAGAAACTCAAAGAGGTTCATGCCGAATATAGAAACTATATAAAGTTTGGCGATTCCAAGCGTAAGCAAAATACCTGGATAGTGCAGCATCTGACCCTTTAGGTAGTGCAAGCTGAAGCAACTCATAGCAAGGGTGGAGTAAGATCCGATCACTATTCTTGATATTTACCCATAATGTGAACTTAATTCCTAGGAGCTGTATTACTGTTCTACATTATGAGAGAAGGTCACTACCCAGATCAGTTTCAACCTTTTTTGAGGTCTCATCAGTGAGTAGCTAGATCTAGTTAATACCAAGTTTGTAGGGAACAGAACTTACATCCCTTCTATGAGAATTGCCAAGAAGGTGTCCTAATAAATTACTAATATATGAAGAGCCAAAGGCTTCAATTTGACGACATGAACTTATTTAAATTAAGGGATATTACATCCCATATTGTTTCTTAGCCGAATAAGAAACTCAGAGTTTCATGCCGAATATAGAAACTATATATCATGTTGCCAAATTGAAGCCTTTGGCTCTTAAAGATTAAATGATGAATTATATAAAGCAGACCAAACAAAGCAAAACAAGTTGCCAGCAAAATAAAAAGACAGAGATGGAAGCAAACTGGCCATGTACCAAGAATGGACAGAGGAGAAATTACCAAGTTAGCATTGACACTGATCCCAGAAGAAAAGGAAGGAAAAAATGAAGGCTGAAACTAACTTAGTATAGGACAGAAAATGAAAGAAAGGTGGCTGTATGGGAGAAATCTGGAGAAAGATAGGCAGAATTAATTGCAATAAAGTGGAGAAGATGGATTGCTGCCCTAGGTGCTATAGGGCACAAAGTGGACTTGTAGGTTGGTGGGTAGGCATCATAGTGTAAGATTCCTCGAGAGTATATTCCAGGAGATAGTAATGAACAAAGGGAAACAGCTTCTTTATTTCATCCTCTAATAATTATACACTGAAAATTATTTAAATTTTTTTTTAGACTGATTAATCCCTTTCATATTGAATTAAAGTATACCATCTGAAATAATATATTGTTATCTTGAATTAATCGCTGAAGTATTATTTGCCAGTACCATTATATATATCAAAGTCTCAAGTAAAGAAAGAAAAATTAGCTTTTAATAAATGTTTTTTTTTTTTTTTTTTTAAAACATAAAGTAATTTATTATTTTGCTTTTAGGCATCTAATCCAGGTCAGTTTGAAAATGATATGGAACTTTCCTGGCAGAAAGGCCATAGTCCTGATTCTATATACCATGCTGTAAGTTTAATATTATTCATTTTGATATATCTATAATATATGCATTTTAATGTGTTTATTTAATATGTATTAAACTTTTTAATTTTTCTTTTAAATGTTAGTCCTAAAAATTTCATTTAATATGAGTGTTACTAGTTGCTATGAGAAGTAGTGGTATATTTGAACTGTGGTATGAAAAGTGTTTTTCCTTAATTATATCATGTAGATTTAAATAATAGTGCTCTTGTGTGATTGCCAGACTGGATATAATCAGTGTATTTTTGGTATTGTGGTTCTAAAAGTGTTCAGTTTGGTTGTTATTTTGATTAATGTGGAAGTGCTAGTCTAATTAACATTACAAAAATGGTAGCAGTGGAATCAAAGAAATGTATGGCAGCAGTGCAGAAGGTCTTAACTCGGAGACTGAGTTTTTCCCTGTACTTTTTGCAGTGGATAAGATTTTTTTTCTTTAGATTAAAAAATATAAAGGAACATATTACAGCATGTGAAAAGTGTGATGAAAGGTTAGGATGTTCCAAAAATGAGAATGGTGTTACCAGGAATAATGAGAGCAGTGATACTAAATGACAAGATGACTGAATTGTGAGGCAGAGAGTTCAATTTGTGAATGTATCGAATGAATTTGAAGGGAAGTTAAAATGCTTCAAATCTGATGGAATGCATTTGAATAGGTTTGGTTTTGGTCATTTGAAGTGATTGTTGTTTTACTAAGAGTAACCAGGGCATACAAAATTATAACCTCTTAAGATTCAGAGCGACATTGAGAAGTAGGTTCTGGAAGGACAGGAAGAGGATGGATGTGAAGATGTGATTGTAGCATGGCAAGGCAATGCAGTGCAAAATGGTGGGGATGATAAGAATATGAATGAATATTGGGATCAGGGAAATGGGATGGTCAAAATGAACAGAGAAGTGCACTGTAGCAGAAAGAGAGTAAAGAATGATTGTGCTGATGGAATGACCTCAAAGAGTGGAGAATTTTATGCTTGTATAGTAATGTATGGAGTATCAGAAATAAAGATGCTTAGTTTGTAGCATTGATTGAATCAGTGTGCCCAAAGATAATTAGCATAAGTGAAACTTGGTTGACTGAGGATGATATACTGTCAAGACTTGAAATGGTAGGATATAAAATTTTCTGAAAGGATAGGAGGATGAGGAGAGGAAGTATTGATAATGTTAGGAGAGGAATTGTGTCCTTCAAGAGTTGAAGTGGAAAATAGTAGTATGTGTGAAGATTTTGAACCTGTTTGGTCTGAAGTTGAGATCAATAGAATAGTGGAATCTAATAGGATGCTGTTATAGGCCAGGGAATGTGGAGAGGATTAATTGTGAAATGTTTAGACAAATTATTGGGGAAGTAAAAGAAAGATGATCCTTGTGAGAGATTTTAATTGTAGGAATGTGGATTGGAAAAGAAGAGATAGTGTATAGTAACAAGGAGAGTGAATTTGTTTAGTTTCTGCATGATAATTATTGAAAGCGGCATGTGATGGAAGCAACATGAGGTTTATCAGTGTTAGATTTGGTGATATCCTCACAGGATGTGGTTGTGAATAAGGTATCAACACTGCCACCTGTTGGTGAAAGTGATCATGAAGTATTGGTTTGGAAGGGAGTCGAACAGGAAAAAGTTGTTATCAAGTTCTATATGTAGAACTATAAGGTGGGTGATTATGAGAAGCTATGTAGTCAACTAGCATCAATACATTGGGTTGACGAGTTGTGTAGAAAAGGTGTTGGTAGTGCATGGGGAATGATAAGGCAGTATCTAACACAAACAATGCATAACTACATACCAGGAGTCAAGCAAATAAATAGAGTAGGAGTGAAATGGATGAACAGTGAAATCAAGCAAGCAGTGTTACAAAATAATTTGTTATGAAGGAAGTACAGGACAGTTTATAGTGAACAGATGCAAGAAGAATATAAAGTGCAGGCTAGAAAAGTGACAGCATTGTTAAAAAAAAAAAAAGGAGAATATTAGAATTAATTGGCCAGTCAAAGATAATCCAAAGGAATTTTTCTGCTATGTGGCAAGCAAGAGGAAAAAATAATTATGTCAGGTTGATACTGGTGGATAGTTATGGTAACACAGTAACCATATCAAACGATATTGTGGAATTATTTAATGAACATATACTGGTGAACTGGTGATGTCATATTGGTGTGAACGATGCTGTGCATCTTGAAAAAGGAAGGCAAGAATTAGGGGAATTAAAGGTGTAAGAATGATGCTTGGTTTAGATGTTGGCTGTGGGAATGGATGAGATATCACTATATATTTTTAAATAATGTGCAAAAGAGTTATCCATGGTTTTGACCTAGTTATTTAATGAAAGTCTTTCAGTGGAGAGGTTCCTAAAGGCTGGAAAGAAGACAAAATAATACCTCCCCATAAGCATGGTTTGAGATCAGAAGTTTCCAGTTGTAGGCTGATCTGTATATCTGCAGTTGTGATCAAAGTGTTGGAAAAATTGGTTAGAAATAGCATACAGGATTGGGTGATGGACATCTATGATGGTCAGCATGGGTTTGTGAAGGGCAGGTCTTGTTTTAGCTATCTGCTTATGTTTTGTGATAAGGTGATGAATATGTTGGATAATGGAGAATCATATACAGTGTTATTCTTGTACTTTCCAAGAGTCTCTACACACGAATTTCAAAGAGCATTTGATAGATTACCACAAGATAAGTTGGTGTGCAAGCTACAAGGGATTGGAATAGAGAGTATATTGATTAAATGGATCAGAGATTTGCTCTCTGAATGATATTCCAGCAAGTTGTGTATGATGGTGGTGCAGTGTCTCAGAAAAGGAAGGCTACTAGTGGTATGTATCAGGGTTCTGTTCTTGGGCCCTACTGGTTAACTTACTTGTTAATAATATTTCATGTGGATTGACTGGGATCTTCAAATGTTTGTCGATGATGTCAGTTATCAGGAGTAGTGCTGATGCTAATTCTCTACAGGAAGATTTGAATAGACTTTTAGCTTGGACAAATGAGTTGGGTTGCAGTTTTAATATTATTAAATAAATCCAAGGTGTTATGTTATACTTTGGGATACAGAGATATTAGGCTACATACTGTACAATATGTACTGTATTGGTGGAACTGTATTTCAGTTAGTGGATGAGATTCTGGATCTTGGATTGATGGTAGACAGTGGACTGAAGTTCCAAGGACACATGCAAGTGTTGCAATGACTGTGCATCGTATTGCTGCTATGATAAAAAGTACATTGACATGTAGGGATAAGGAGATGGTGGTGTCCCTATATTGGTCAGACCACATATGAACTGTTTTGCTCATATTTGCTCGCTCACTCAGTTTTCATTATTATGTGGAAACACAAAAGAGGGTTCAAAGACTAATAACCAAAGTGATATCAGGACTCTGGAATGTTGAGTATGAAGAGCCCTTTGAGAGAATGTGGGTTACAGCAGTTGCTGGATAGGAGGAAAAGAAGAGGTATGATAGAGACCTTCATGTTAGTTAAGGGATTGTATGATTAATACTGAAGGAATTATAAAACGAGTGGATGGGAGGAACGAAAGGTCATCCCTGGAAGTTGTATAAAGGCGTGGTGAAGAAGGGTGTGAGTAGTAGATATTTTTACATGGAGAGTTGTTAGTGAGTGGAATGCATTGACAGAGTACATTGGGAATGCAGGTAGCGTAAATAACTTCAAAGCTGATTATGATAGACATGCTGCTTGTTGAGTGGGTCTCCCACGATGAGTCTTTTGATCCCATGGAGGTTACCAAAATAATAATAATAATATATGTGTGTGTGTGCATGCGTGCTTTGATTGTTATTTGTTTTATATGGCTTCTATCCACTAAACGTTTATTTGTAAACATATAGTACAGGGTGGTCCATAAGTCATGGAATGTAATTTTCATTTTTATTGGGGTGGATAGCAGATCCAAGTAATTAAGGTTTCATTCAAAGCACTTAGAAATAGACAAACAGGCAAAGCATTCTGCTGACCAACCATTCTCCATGCAAATAACTACTCCTTATGCCCCTGCTCACATCCTCCTTATACAACTTCCAGGTATGTCTCCTTGTTCTATTCCCCTCTTCCTCCATTTCACAAAAAAATTCTTAAATATTAACCTGGTAACAATGCTTTACTAACTTAAATATCTCAGTTATATCCCCTCTCTTCCTTCTATTCACAAGGCTTTGCAAACTACATTCCCCCAATCTATTGTCATATACCACATCCAAAAGACCAGTTACAAACCTTAGTCAGTCTTCTCTGGATCCTTTCCAACAACATATCTTCATCACCATGAAAACCAGGGAATGAAATCTGTGCACAATAATCTATATGATGCCTTATACAATGGAATCAGAATCTCTTTATTTCTACAAGTTAAAGCCCTCCAAATCATTTCCATAATCTTATGTGATGTCTTCAAAACTTATGCAATGTGACCTCTGAATTTCAGATCCTTGTCCACCACCTTAGTTCCTCAAGAATTTGCCAAGTGTATACTTTGCATCCCATTGTTACCAACGAGATTTCAGAAGCTTACACTTGGTAACATTCAATTGACAGTTACATACTTTTGCCTACTCATACAATCTCTGTTCAAGTCCTCCTGTAAGGCCACTCTGCTTGATTCCTCATCACTCTTCCCAGTTTTGCATCCTCTACAAACAATTGTATATCACCAGTTAAACCTATCCCAATATACAAATTAAATAACAATGGTCCCAAAATTGACCCCTTCAGCACACCACAAGTGACCTTCCTCTTTCATGATGGTGCCGTTCCCATACACAACTTGTTGATACCTATCCAACTCACTAGTCTGTCATCCAATCCCATCTGCTTCAGTTTAGTGACCAACTTGTGGTGTGGCAATCTATCATAAACCTTTGCAAAATCTAAGTATACCACTGTATATGCATTTCCCTTGTCCAATACATTAATCACCTTGTTATACGCATAAGCAATTTTGTAAAACATGACCTACCTTTAACAAACCCATGCTGACAAGCACAAAGAATACTACTGTTATCAACCCACTTCTGTATCCTATATTTCAATAACCTCTCCATTACCTTAACTATAACTCTAGATATACAGATCGGCTTATTTATTGCCTTAGCCTCCACCACCTTTGTGAAGTGGAACAATTTTGCCTTCCTTCCACTCCTTTGAGACTTGAACAGGTAGGCCAAGACTGATGCTAACTCCTTGCAACACTCCATCAAGTCCTGTTGCTTTATTGACATCTAGCTTACTTAACTCCTCATATATCTCGTGCTCGCTCACCATCAAGTCTTCTCTCATTTCATTCTCTACACTTGAGCTTCTGATATCACACTGCAGATGAAACACCTTGATGACTGCTCACTGAATTTTGTTTGATTAATTTGGTGTAATGAATTCTAATAAGCAGGATAACCATTTCTTGAACTGCATTGGAGACAGGTTTTTCTATGAGTACTGCCATTAAAATCAATTGAGGTTTTTAAATACAAATTTATAGAAACTAGATTATGTGCATAAAGATAATATATTAATAAAATTTCCTCTTGTTGTTTCATTTTTATAATCATTTTGGTATGTTATTTGATGATTGCCCATGCATTGTACTATAGATTTTGCAGCCTGTGTGGAATTTACATTAAAAAAATAAAAAGAAAACATTGATTGGTTTAACTAATGGAACATTAGCACTAAGTGGTTAGCATATTCACTTCTCAACCAACAGACTTTGGGTTCAAATTCTGCTGTCAACTTAGATGTGTTGATTGTCTTTAGGTGGTAGATAAATTTCATTACCCAGTGTGTGAGACTACCATCCTGCTTATTTGAGGCCTGAAATGGCTTTGGAAAAAAGATCCATGTTTGGAGCCACGTTTCTGGATAAGATAATGCATTGAATAAAAGAACACAATATATATTCCAGCCTGGTGGGCCGAGTGGATAGCATATCCACTCTCCAGCCTAAAGGCTGCAGGTTCGGATCCTGCCATGTGCATGGATGTCTGTGATTGTCTGTAGAAATACCTCTAGTGGTCAGCAGTAGATGGCGTTGGTGTAGTTGTGGTCAGTTGGTGATTCAATCATTCCACCATTCAATCATCAACTGACCGCAACCACACCAACGCCATCTACCGCTGACCACCAGAGGTATTTCTACAGACAATCACAGACATCCATGCCCATGGTAGGATTCGAACCTGCAGCCTTTAGGCTGGAGAGTGGATATGCTATCCACTCGGCCAACCAGGCTAGAATATATATTGTGTTCTTTTCCACATTGAAGTTTTCCACAGTTAACGACCTCACAGATTACTGTCTGTTTTCATAGCATTCATTGTAGATTCATTGTAGATCTTTAATGACATAAGGGTAATTGAACATCTTGAAGCAAAGTTGTTAAATGTACTTTGATCTTTCTCTGCTTTAACAGTTTTTGCATATTCAAGCAACTCATGAATGACCTCTTTCTCCTTTGAAGCATTAAATCCTATAAAGTGATTGCCAAAATTTCATTAAATGTTGATGAATTTTCAAATCTTAAGAATGCCACAACTTACCCATCATGAACTGAGCCTTGCTTATAAGTCTCTATTTAGGGATAAATGTAAGTGAATAAGCTGAGAATCAGGGATCATCACCAACTGCAGGTTTAAACAATTAAGTGAGCATCTACCATATTCAATGCCATGTGTGGTGGCACAGTGAACTGGTCAGGTAGTCACAGATTACCCGAAGGATGTGCCGGAAAATCAGTTTTGTACCTGTAGAACTAGAAAAAAAAAAATCCTGGTCCATCCACAGTACTGTGTTATTGGTTTACAACCTTTCATGAGTGTGAGTCACATATTAAACATAAATGGCCAGATCAACAAAGATCAATGTTTCAGATAAAAAAATTGTAATAGAGCAGCAGTGTCTGATTTATAATTAAAGTCCCAGCAAGAGCTAGTAACAAAAGGATCAACAGAAATTGCAGTAACATAGATGAAGTGTTAAGTGGAATCAATAATGGGGATAAACATGCTTTATCAGATTTGTTCAAATATAAATGATACAGTAATTTTTTATAGCTTTCTTTATACTATCTTTCTATGTGGAGTCTGTTTTCATTAATGTGTGTGTGTGTGTGTGCGCGCGTGTGTGCGTGCGCGCGCACGTGTGGAAGTGATTCCTTGCCCAGACTTTTCCATTCATGATATTTCATGAATTTTTTTGTTTTTCAAACAGAACACTGCACATCTCTCTAACAAACTACTAGTGAATGGTATGTTACTATTATTATTATTACGGGCAGCTCCAAGGAGTCCTTAGACTCATCAAGGGAAAATGTTATACAATGTTATATAAAATCTTTGCTTATTCAAAATATGAAAAAAGCTTATAGCCATAATAGAATATACATCTTGTAAGTTCAGGGTTCTAAGTATCTTACATGGGGTTATTTCAAAGGCTAGAGGAGAATATTTTTGGTACTCATATTAATTGTCAAATCAGTCAATATTGCCTAGATTTGATAGACAGTGAAGAATTCCAGGTTAGAGAAGTAGAAGCTTATTGAATTCGGCTATGCATTATACATGACTCTGGCTTTATTTATTATTATTGCACCATCCATTCAACTGGCAACATATTTATCATACGAGATCTTAAAATCCTTAACACTCCTTGCATTAACAACACATTTTAATAATGCATTCCATTAACTGACAGTTCTCCATGTATACATAACTTCCAGAGATGGCCCCTGGTTTTTCTCCTCTTGCCTTCTACTCTTTTTTATAATCCCATTTGGATTAAGCTGATAAAATCCTCTCACTAACTTAAATGTCTCTATCATATCACCTCTTTTTCCTCCTGTCCACCAAACTCTGCGATGCACATTTCTTCAACCTTTTCTCCATAGCCAACATTCCAAAGTCCTGATATGGTCTTAGTCACTCATCTCTGGACCCCTTTCCAATGTTTCCACATCATACTGAAAATCACACTGAAAACCAAATTAGAGCACAAGAGTCCAAGTGTGGGCTGACCAGTGCTTTATATAGTGGCACAGCCACTTCCTTATCCCTATATGTTAGAGTACTTCTTATCATAGCAGCACTACGATGTACAGTTTTTACAACACTTGCAATATGCCCTCTAAACTTCAGTCTACTTTCAACATCACTCCCAAATCTTGAATCCCATCTCCTCTTCCTGCAGTACGGTATCTAAAATAAATTCCGAAACTTTTGAAGCTAGTGTTCCTTCTATTAAAAAACAGAGAGATAAAAGAATTGTCATTCGATTGCATAAAGCCCTGATCAGACTACATTCCAACTATTGTGTCAAATTTGGTCCCCAGGATTTGAAGGAGATAAATTAACCTTGGAAAGAGTGCAGAGGCAGATAACAAAGATGATATGAGGACTGTACAAAGTTAGTTATGAGAACAGACTGAAGGAATGTGGATTGCAAATTTTGGTAGACAGAAGGGAGAGGTGATATGATTGAGACTTTTAAACTGATGAGAGGTAGTTGCAGGATTGATTCTGGGGAATTCTCACATTTGGTGGAATAAAGAGAAGGAATGAGAAAAAGGGACCATCCCTGTAGATTGAAAAGAAGTTCTCATGAGCAAGAAGGTGAGGAGCGGCTTCTTTGCTCGGATGGTTGTTGAACAGCAGAATGCATTGGCTGACAGAGTTGTGAGAACATGAAGTGACTGAATTTAAGGAGTGATATGATAGACTTTGAATTTTTTAGGATGGGCCTCCCATGATGAGTCTTCTGATTCCATGGAGATCCTCGATCTTAATAATAACGACAGTAATATCTTTTTGATAAAAGACTAGAAAAGGCAGGATCAGTTCTTAGTAAAGCACCACATAGGCGGTGCTTTGCCTTGATAATCAGTATAGCAGTTGGAGGTTAAGAATGATGCTAGGTGATTTACCTTATCTGAAAATGCCTGAGAATAGAGCAGGCTATGCATCATGGCATTATAGAGCAACTTATTGCAAATTATTATTATTATCCTCAGATTCCATGGAGTCAAAGGCTCATCTAGGAGGTTCCTCTGTCATACTCTCAGGACCAATGTTCGATTCCAATCATTCACAACTCTGCATGCAAAAAACCTGTATTTCACTCCTTTGTACATATCCTCCTTATACAGCTTCCAGTGATGACCTCTTGTTCTTCCCTGATCTCCCATCATTTTATGAAAAACCTTTTCAATATTGATCCTATAACCCCATTACCAACTTGTATTATATCACTCCCCCCTTCCTCCTCCTATCCACTAGACACAGTAAATTGCACCTTCTTAGCTTTTCCTCATATTTAACATTCCAGAGATCTGAAACTAATTTGGTCAATTGTCTATGGACCCTCTCCAACAACTCTTCATTCTTTTGAAAACCAGGTGACCAAATCTGTGTACAGTAGATCAAGGCCTTCATTAAGATCAAGTCCTAATCAAGTAGTTCAATAGCCCTTATACAATGGAACAAAAATCTCTATACTTCTACAAGTCAGTGTCCTCTGCACCATTCCCAGAATTTGTTGTGTTGTCCTCACAATTTTTGCATTGTATCCTCTAAATTTTAGATCCTTATCCACCATCACCCCAAGATCTTTTATTTTCTCCACTTCCACCAATATATCCCCACCAAGCATAAATTCTATGTCCGATCTTTGCTTCCCAAATTTTAAAACCTTACATTTTGCAACATGAATTGGTATCCCCAATGCTGTACCCATTCACTCAATCTATTTAACTATTCTTGTGTCTGCTCTACTCCTCATAGGTCATCCCAATTTTGCATCATCTGCAAACAACTGAATATCCCCATCCAAATCTTCCCCAATAATATTAAAATACAGGTTAAACAACAATGGCCCTATGCGACACACCACTAGTGACTTACCTCTTCCGGGATATTGCTCCCCCACACACAACTTGCTGATACCTATCAGATATCCAATCTCTGATCCAATACACTAGTCTAATATCCAACCGTATCCACTGTGGTTTGACTATCAACTTATTATGTGGTCATCTTATTGTAATAAACAAGTATATTACTAAAACATGACCATAAAACATGATCAGTTGAGCAATTGTCCATCAACTTTCAACTTCAACTTTGGCATTCTCACTACTAACACTTACTTACCAATATGTTACCGCTCATCAAGTCCCCATTCAGATTCCACTTTGCATACATACTCCTTCCATCTGCCTCACATTTCACGAAAAAATCAAAACGACTAGAATCAAAATTAAACTCCTTAAAGACAAAGCTGCCACAATATTTCCTTCCCAGGTTACTATACTCTGCTCTAAGTTTAACAATTTTGTTTACAAAATTGTTAAAATTCCATCTGTGTGAAGTTATTGTGGGTGGAAGAATTACAACAACGCACCTCGGTCAGTGGTATAGGCAGTGACAACAGTGTGACAATAGTCTGTGCTAACATGCTGCATTAATTCCACTTATAAATAAGACCACCCATTCTTACTACCTAGTTGTTTAGTTTGAAACTCAGCTTCATCACATAGAATTAGGGCCATATAGAAGCAGTCAAGTATTAGTTCCATGTCTGTATTACTTAAGTTATCAACTGTTTGAGCCATTACTGTTTAACCTCATGTTGATGACATTGGGAATGGTCTGAATGGTGATGTACAATTACTTGCATATAATGGAAAGTTGGAGAGAATTGTGAGGTTGAAGTGCATATTGTGGCTTTGTAGGAAAGTTAGTGAGGTTTCAGTTCAGTGTTGCAAAGTGTAAGGTATTAATATTTGGGAAGCAAAGATGGAATGCAGAGTATACAATTCATGGGAATATCTTAGAGGAGGAGATGAAAGATTTGGAAGTTATTATGGAGAAGAACCCTAAAATTTCAGACACATTGCTAAAATTGTGAGGAAAACAGAGCAGATTTTAGCAGTGATTCAGAGGGCACTGATGTTTACGAAGCTTTTATCTGGCCACATTTGGGTTATTATACACATATTTGCTCAGCTGGTTTTTAAAAGGATGAAAAGATAATATTGGAAAAGATCCAAAGAATGGTTTCTGGTCTCTGGAATGTTGAATAGGAAGACAGATTAAAGAAATGTAATCTGCAGAGATTGATGAATAGAAAGAGGAGGCATGATATGATTGAAACATATAGGCTGCTAATGGATTATTAGTACATTCATGTGGAATTATCTTGAATGGGGAAGATGGGGGAAGAACAAGATATTATTCCTGGAAGCTGTATAAAGAAAGTGTGAGCAAAGGAGGTGAGGAGCTGGTTTTTTTGCATGGAGAGTTGCATGGTGGATGATTGGAATGCATTGTCTGAGAGCGTAGTGGGAAGACAGTGAGGAGTGTATTTAAGGTACGGTATGATGAATTTGTGTGAGTGTGAGTGATAGTGGAACCTCCTGTGATGAGTCTTTTGACTTCATAGAGATCTAATAATAACAATGATGATTTTTATTTTGTATTTATAATTGTAAATCATATCAAAATGAACAAATTTAAGGGAACAAAATTATGCCATTATCCATAATTTTAATTATATTTATGAAATAAAGTGAAAAATGTCATTAAATTAAGAAATTCTTAGTAATAATGGTAAATAAGAGCCTCCGTAGCTCAGTCGGTATAGATGAACCCCTTTGGTCAGAAAGATCCAGGGCTCGATTCTCATCCTTAATGTGAGGAACCTTTATCTGGCCTCTTTCAACTAAAGGTGAGTCAGCCAGTCTCATATGGAGGTAGAGGGTTTTTTCACCTGGAAACTCGGGTTTTTCATCCCTCAGAACAGGCAAACTGGCCCTGTGACACACGGATTACAGTCATAAAATACTTGCCCTTAGGGAATGCAGCAGAGGAGTAACAAGCTGGCTGCATTAATTCGTCATAAACCCTTCATTAGGGACTTGATCCCTAAGGGACAGATAAGAATGGAAGGAATGGTAAATATAAAGTGAACTAAATCAGGTAGAAACAGAATCATGACATTATTATATATAGAAAGTGATATAATGTAAGGATATAAGCACAACATTGTCATACAGCTTTCAGTACAAAGTATTGCTTTTTTTTTTTTTTTTTGCAATAAATGCAAATAACAGTTAGTAATTATGAGCATAATTTTTCAATCACCCTCTTAATTTAATAATAATAAGATACACACCAAGAGAGTGAAGTATATGCAATCAGGGATTAAATTCATAATCTTAAGGAAAAAGTATAATATTTAAAGTACAAAGTTTTATGGGTAATATTGGTTCATGTAATTTAACCTAGATGCTTATGTGGTAATAAGATTATGCATGGTGTGGTGTTTAATTCCACTATCTTCAAAGCTAGATTAAGCTTTTGTGAAGAGGATGGAATTATTCTTTTTTTTTTTTCTTTTTTTTTTTGTATGAGCCCACAAGCTGTTAATTGGAGAGGAGGTATGCTATCCACTGCCAATCAGGCAGAAAACCAGAGACATTATTATGAGGGGGGGGGGGGAGTCTGGTAAGTTGTGATAAACACCTAGAACAAAAATTATATTAAAGCAACTGATGTAACCATAAGAAAGAACATATCTTAAAACCCTTTAACCCCCCATGTTTCATCAAATTGTAATAATTTGTTCTTTTAGGATATATAAGAAGACATAAAATTAATTAATTTTTGTTTTAGGTGTTTATCAGAACCTTCTTGACCCTCTTGTATATTATTCTTTACTGTGATTGTTTGTTTTTTCGTGCATATGTGCATCTGGCTTCCCTTTAATTGTCTAGATAACTGATCATGTGTAGCCTTTCAGTTCTTTAGATGTGTTGTGCTGATGCCGTTGGTATCATTTCCATAGTTCTTGTTTTAGTGTTAAATAACTGTTTGAGTATTTTAAGTTGTGTGGAAGATTGTTGAGCAGAGAAGGTATCAGTCTCTCATAGTTGCACTGTATGTATTATTGTAGTGCCTGGTAATGGAAAGAGTAGTAGTAGTAGTAGGCTGCATTATGTAGTATGTGTCTCTATGTTTATGGTAATCATTGTTAAAGTAGTTGTTTAATATGATTGCATAGTGTCTTTGGTTTGATATCCTTAAAATTTTATGTGAAGCCATTCAAGAATTGGTCAGTGGCTCGTGTATATTGGCTCTCCAAAGCACCATAGAAATTATTCTTTTGCACAACATTTGCAATTTAGACAAGTGACTATTTACAGTGTTCACATTTACTGTTATGCTGTATCTTAGTACTGTTTCACAGATGCTTTGGTAGTTAATTTGCATAGTGTTGATTAGAATCATATCTTTTACTTGAAACAATTTAGCTGCTGTAGCGTGAAGGTTTTTGAAGGTATTCAATTGTATTTGGTCCATTTAAGGTGACAGTCTTTATAAAGACCCAGGTATTTAACATGCAGCAGTTAGCATTGATAATAAATGATGAATGTGACTGTGTAGTGTAATTGGTACAGGATATGCAACTCGTGGGTTTTGGTACTGTTTATTATGACTGAATTGTTATGAAAATACTTTGTTAATTCATTCAGGTGTTGTTATGTTTTGGACAGTTTGATATTGATCTTTGTGGATTGTTAATAGTGTGGTATCATCTGCATGCTTATATATCTGGCTCTGTATGGGGAGGTTGTGAATATTGTTGAATATTGTTTGTGTATATGTTAAAAAAGGGTGGGTGGTAATATTGCACCTTTGAGAAACTCTGTGTTCAATTTGAATACCTGTACTATCGTTGGCACTTATTTTATTGCCTGGATTCTGTTTGACAAGCAATTCCTGAACCAGGTGTATTGCTTTCTGTGAATTCCAGTGGAGTGTAATTTTTTCAGTAATATAGTTGCCAAGTTGTTTTTAGAGATCTAACAGTATAAGTATAATATTAGTATAGTACTAGGGGAGGCTTTGCCCCCCTAGTACTATACTAAAAAAGTATATGTTAAAAAAGGGTGGGTGGTAATATTGCACCTTTGAGAAACTCTGTGTTCAATTTGAATACCTGTACTATCGTTGGCACTTATTTTATTGCCTGGATTCTGTTTGACAAGCAATTCCTGAACCAGGTGTATTGCTTTCTGTGAATTCCAGTGGAGTGTAATTTTTTCAGTAATATAGTTGCCAAGTTGTTTTTAGAGATCTAACAGTATAAGTATAATATTAGTATAGTACTAGGGGAGGCTTTGCCCCCCCCCCCCCCCGAGTTCTGGGCTGATAAGCCAGTTCTCCATTGTTTTGAAACAGCCAACAGATTGTTGTCTCATGAAGGCAAACACATTGTTGGCCGTTTCAAAACAATGAAGAGACAAAAAATGTGACATAAAAACGTTTCAAATTTCGGCTTATCTTTTTATATATAATAGAATAGATTATCTTTTTTTTATTTTTATTTTTTATGTTGGTCCCATACACGAGAGGTTAGTTAGTCAATCTATAGTATGTTAGTACTGTGTATAAGAAGAGAATTTGGAAAATAGGAACCTGTTCACATTGGATTTGAAGGAATATGCACGAGGGAAAGCTGTTCCACAATACAGCTGCAGTGGGGATGAAGGAAGAGGAAGAGAAATTTGTTTTTATCGAGACCTTTGTATATGGTGTCTGTAATATCTTCTAAGTACTTGTAATATCTTCTAATAATGCTTTTTTTTTTGTTTTTTGGAATCT
Source organism: Typopeltis vanoorti (assembly GCF_054136105.1). Classification (NCBI taxonomy): domain Eukaryota; kingdom Metazoa; phylum Arthropoda; class Arachnida; order Uropygi; family Thelyphonidae; genus Typopeltis; species Typopeltis vanoorti. The sequence continues at coordinate 41,885,081 of NC_143573.1, forward strand.
GTATTATTTTTGTGAGATTATATTAGACTTTTGTAAGTAATTTTATAATCTACTCTGCATTATTTTTTCTCAAGTTTTTGACATTATGAGTACATTGGCAATGGGTCTATAGTTCTGTATGTCATTTTTTTTTTTTTTATCCTGTTTGTAGAGAGATGTAATTATGCTGTTTTAGTTTGCTGGGGATAATAGCCTTATCAAATATTGCATTGATTACATTCAAAAGTGTCATGTAATTGGTCAAAATGTGTTATAAGGTCTATTAGCCTGATGTGTCTATCCTTGGGCTAGTTTTATGGTTTAGCTGTGAGAAAGTTTTAGTTTGAATTTGGAGATGAATTAGTATTATTATTTATACAGATACTCCATGAAGTCAGAAGATTCATTGTGGAAGACCCACTCTATCCATTAACACAATACCTATCCTACATCTTCTTAAACTTATTCACAGTTGTGGCACTCAACTACCTCTGGCAACCCATTCCACTCATTCACAACTCTCCAAGTAAAGAACATAGTCCGCACACAACCTTAATAACAACACTCTTAGACAACTTTCAAGTGAGTCCTTGTTTTCCCCATACTCCTATGAATTAAAAAATCCCTTTGGTAACTTATAAGTTTCTATCATATCCTCTTTCCTCTGCTGTTAGCAAAACTCTTCAATCCACACACCTTCAAGCTATTTTCATAGGGAATATTTCACAGACCTGTCACAAGCTTAGTCACTCATCTTTAAATTCCATCTCCACTACCTCCCAGTCCCCTAGAAATGCAGATGACTAAATCTGTGCGCAGTAGTCAACATGTTGCTGAATCATAACCTTATAAAGAGGGATAATAACCTCCCTATCTATACTTGTCAATGTGTTCCTCCGTATCCAAGTAATCCTCTGAGCTATTTTGCCAACTCTTGCAATATGTCCTCTGAATTTCAAATCTCTGTCCACCATCACCCCCAGATCCCTATCCCCATCAGTTTCCTGTAAACTAATAGCATTCAATATGATATGAAGTATGTAACTCCTTCATTCCAATGTGCATTACCTTTCATTTTACAATATTGAATTGACAAACATTGTCCTTTTCCCACACTTCCAATATATTTAAGTCATCTTGCAAGATATCTATATTACCTTTATCAGTTGTTGCCCTCTCGAGTTTTGCATCATTGGCAGAAAACTGAATATCTCCCTTCTGCTATATCATTAATGTACACATTAAATAGTATGGGTACTAGCACAGAGCCTTGGGCACTCCACTAGTTGCCCTCATTTGTCTTGATTCCACTCCACCATGCACCACTCTTTGATGTCTGTCTATCAGCCATCCCCCATCCATGCCGCCAACCTCATATCCATTCCCATTTCCTACCTGTGTAATAATTTTCCATGTGGTATTCCGTCAAATGCCTTTGCAAAGTTCAGCAGTATCATAGTGTAGCCATTTCCTTTATCCAATTCTGCTTCATCTTATTATGAAATATGAATAAATTACTGAGGTAGCACCTACCTTTTACAAAGCTTCCCATACAGAGTATCATATTCCCATCCACCCATTCCTGAATTTTACTTTTAACCAACTTTTCCAAGACTTTTACCCCACTCCAAAGATACTAATTGGTCTGTAATTTGCTACTTCTGTCTTGCAGCCACCTTAATGTAATTTCCACTCCCTTGGAACCTTGCCAGACATGACACTTAAACAACTTTGTACTGCTAGTTTACTTGCATGTTCTCATAGCTCGTGAGCTGATATATCATCTAGACCCACAGCAGTATTCACATTCATATTTTTCAATACTTTAAGTACTGCATTTCATCTACCTCAATTCTCACATCAGTCTCCGTCATGTCAATAACTACAAAGTCACCACCTGGATGATATATCCTTCCAAAGTGATCACTTGGTAATTGAACTATTTCTTCTGCTTCTGTCACTTTCCTGCCATCAGCACTGAGTAAAGTTATCTTTATTATTAGTTATCTGTGATAGGTTGGTTTTGTATTGAGAGTGACTAGAATGATATCTTTCTTGAGTAGTGTAATGTTGTTTACAAAGTTTTGGTCAAAGGACTTTAATAATAATAATAATTTTCCATTTTATTCTTAAGATTTAGGGAATGAAAAAAGAATGTGTTTTAGTTTAGAAAGTAATTTCTTTATTAAACTTGATTACATACTTATGAAGAAGTCTTAATTCCTTTCTTTAAAGGGTCGAGTTGGCATTAATAATGATAGACCAGATGAAGCATTAGTTGTTCACGGAAATGTAAAAATAACTGGCCATATTGTACAGCCTTCAGATTTAAGAGCCAAAACAACAATTGAAGAGGTAAGATTTGTGTTATTTTAGTCATGTATAATGACACATACTCATGGAGTTGCTTTCAGATGCACATCTGATTTGTATATTTTGAAGAGGTATGCTTGTACATATTGAAGATGTAAGGTTTTTGTTATTTTGGTCATGTATAATGACAAATACACACACACACATGCACACACACATACTTGAGAGGTTGCTTTCAAATGCACACCTGATTTGTACATTTTCTACCCTGTGGATGGGAAAAATTTACAAAAACCTAAACCAGTATGCATATACCCTGGGTAAATTGCTCATTTCTATTTATTATAATTAAATCCGAGTTTGCATTTAGAATGACGGTAAAACCTGGTTGAAAATATGCATTAAATAATACTACATTTATCTGAATAATTGATTACCCAGTTTAAATTATATCTAATGTCTGTATATATATACACAATAAAATGACGATTTTCTTACTAAGATTCTAGTCACTCACTTTTTTCCAAATTGGTTTTTTATTTGATAGGTCTAGGATTTAATCAGCTGATACATGTCACTCTTCCAAAGCACTTGTAACTGCATTAACTCACCTGATACTAGCTAAACAAAATTCATGGGAGGACTTTGGCAAGAATATAGCAAATAAATATCAAGAAGGTGGCAAAATATTCTGGAGGTTGTTGAAGAAGCTTAGGAATGGAGGAAAGAGTGTTGTAAAAGGAGTTAGAGATGATAAAGGTGACATGAAAACAGGAGAAAAAGATATCCTTGAAGTATGGAGTAATTACTTTGAAAAACTGCTAAACGAAACAAGCAGTGATGACAGCACAGTGATAAAAAACACTGACCAGGCATGTAGTCAGGAATACATATCCATACTTGAAGTAGAAAAAGCCATCAAAAGTCTGAAATGTGGAAAGGCAGCTGGAGTAGATGATATTAGACCATAAACACTCAAGTATGGAGGTATAAAAGTTTTACAGTGGCTACACTGCATAGTTCAGAGGGCCTGGACAGAGGGACAAATTCCAGATGATTGGAGTAGAGCTCTCATAGTACCAATAAAATAAAAAGGAGAAATAAATAAAACTGAATGTGAGAATTACAGAAGTATTTCCCTATTGAGTGTTCCTGGCAAGATCTATGCACGTATACTTGGGAAATGGTTGAGAAGAATTGTGGAAGAAAAGCTTGGTGAAGAACAAGCTGGATTCAGGCCAAATAGAGGCTGTCAGGATCAGATCTTCACTTTACGACAAATGGTTGAGAAAGCATGGGAATATAACAAAGATCTGTATTTAAGTTTTGTCGATTTGGAAAAGGCATATGACAAGGTACCAAGAGAGAAGCTATTCAATACGCTGCAGTTATATGGTGTCAATGGCACTATATCAAGCAATACTTAGTCTTTATTTGAGTTGTAAGTCAGCAGTTAGAATTGAAGGAAGTACAGGAAGATGGTTTAATGTTAAATCTGGTGTGAGACAAGGATGTACATTATCCCCTCTGTTATTCATTATCTGTATAGATCACATTATGAAGGAAAGTGGTATTAAACATGATATCAAACTTGGAGATGTTAATGTCAGCTCTTTGCTTTATGCGGATGATATTATACTTCTGAATAAATCCTACTAGTTTGCAAGATTCCCTGACTAAATTGAATAACTGTTATAATAGATATGGTATGAAGGTCAGTAATAAAAAGACAAAGACAATGAAAGTAGGCAGAATCATTGAAAATGTCAACTGTGTTGTGAATGGAGAACCTGTGGAACAAGTAAAACATTTCAGCTACTTAGGCACGATTTTTACTGAAGATGGTAAATTAAATATAGAAATAGACAACAGAATCAGCAAAGCTGGTATGGTGGGAAGTCAATTGAATAAATTGATATGGAATAAGAGAGAAATTAGTCGGAACACTAAATTAGCTGTATAAAAGACAGTGTTCAAACCAGTTTTAACTTATGGATCTGAGAGCTGGGTCAGAAGTAAAACACTTGACCAAAGACTAGAGACCGCAGATATGAGAGTCCTGAGAAAGATTAGAGGCGTGAACAGATGGCATCAATGGCAATATCATATTAAAAATGAGGATATTAGGAAAGAACTTGACATTGTCAGCATCCAGGAATGCATTAGCAGAGCTAATCTCATGTGGTATGGTCACTTAAATAGAATGGGAGAGGAAAGATTAGCAAAACAAGTGTTCTCTGCCAGGTTGGCAGGAAAACGCCCCAGAGGAAGACCAAGATATAGGTGGATTGATATGGTACAAAGTGCCTTAGATGATAGAAATATAAGATCTGATAATGTTGGAGTCTTGACAAGTAACAGACTGATTTGGAGGAAAATTGTAGATAGGAAGCTAGTAATGATGTAATTTTTTCATGTAGTACTGTCATATCCTGTACACCCCTTGAGGGTACATGGCAGGAATTTGATGATGATGATGAGGATTTAATCAGCTGATACATGTCACTCTTCCAAAGCACTTGTAACTGCATTAACTCACCTATGTTTTGCTCTTTCTTTAGTTTTTCATTACTATTGATACCATCCAATTACCACTATAATTTTCCCTAGAACTCTCATATTAGGAGATTCCAGCTTGATTATCTATTTCTAATCTAGCTTTCCAATGTTAAAAATTGAAGTCATCTGAATTCTAGTTGACTCCTATTAAATTGGATGGAATATTGCCTTCTGTGCTGGAGTTCTGGCTAATTTCTCAATTGTTCCATATAGATTTGCATCTTCACTAAAAACTGCCTAAATAGCTGAAGTGTGTAATATGTTCTATAGCTTTACTGATAATGTAGTTGATGTTTTCTGTTTCTCTGTATATTTTGTGTTTTATTGCTGATTTCTTCTAAATTTATAGCAGAATCATTTAATTAGTCTAAAGACTTAAAGACATATAGCAAAAGATAATTCATATACATAATAGGGTGGTCTGAAATGTTCTCGGCCTAACAATGAAAAAAGAATTTATAATTTCAAAATTATTTTTATTTTTCACAGAATCTCGCTTAAGACTAATACATTTATTCCAGTGATGCTCCAGCACCATTATCCCATCCCTGTAGTGGTTCTCAGTAAGATCTGCAATATACCCCTCTACAACTGCAATCACCGCTTGATTCAAAGAAAAACGCTGACTAGCAAGAAAGAGTTTTAGTTTTTGGAAGAGACAGAAGTCAGAGGAAACCAAATATAGGGAATAGGGTGGATGTTCCAACAATTCATAGTGCAGATCCCTTAATTTTCTCATTGCCAAAACACCTTTGTGGGCAGGTGCATTGTTCTGATGAAAGATGATTTTTTTCTTCTGTGAACAGGGTCTTTTCTCACAAATTTTTTCATCTAGTCTGATTAAAAGATTGGAATAATATTCCCTGGTTATTGTTTTATCCTTTTCAAGATAATTAATAAACAAAATGCCTTTAGCATCCCAAAATCCGATGCCATGACCTTTCCTGCTGATGGAACTGACTTTGTCTTCTTGCGCTGAACAATCGGCTTCTGTCCACTATTTTGGCCGCTGTTTGGATTCTGGTGTGTAACGGTGAATCCAAGTCTCATCCATAGTAATAAATTGATACACAAAATTAGTTTTATTCTTGTTAAAATGCACCAAGCACTGTTCAGTGATTTTCATGCGAGTCCATTTTTGATTTGCTGTGAGCAAGCATGCACCCATCTTGCGCAAAGCTTTTTCATATGCAATTCTTCATGCAAAATATATCCTACACATTCTTTTGAAATGCCTATAGTCTCAGCAATTTCATGCACTTTGACTCACCAGTCATCCAATACCATATCGTGCACTTGATCAATGATTTTTGGTGTTGTTACACTTTTTGGACGTCTTTCATGTGGATTGTTTTCAAGGCTGGTACGGCCATGTTTAAACTCGGCAGTCCATTTCTTAATTGTCAAAATGAAGGAGAAGAGTGCCCATAAACTTTGATGAACTTCAAATGAATTTCTTTTGCCGTTAAACCTTCTTTTATAAAGAATTTTATAACTACATGATACTCAATTTTATCCATTTCAAGGGATACAAACAATGCTTTTGTTTCAGACAGCTGTATAAAAGAAACTACTTGATAGAATGACTTGCAATTTTACATGGATGCTTATGACAGATGTACTAACTTAAAAAAAAAAAAAAAAAATCTCTTACCGATAGTGTTGCCATCTATGGTCGAGGCCGAGAAACTTTCAGACCATCCTCATAGAGTAAAGAAGTATGCTTAATATCTCATTCGAATATCAGGTTTCATATCATTTTCCTTAATCAGGTATATACAGATTATAAATAACAATAGCAATAGTAGGCTTTAAACGTGATTTAACACCATATCATCTTCCTATATATCCTTTAATTCGAACTGCTGCTTTGCACCTTTAAATATAAGAAATGTATCACTCTGTCCAGTTCCATTTACACCATACAGCTGTATTTCACCATACAGGTGCAATGCAAACTGTCTTTTTCTTGGTAAATTATCATGTGATTTTTCAAGATCAACAATTTAAGTAGAAAACATTATGCTATCACAGAAATTAAGATAGCATAATATGAAATATTATGCTATCTTAATTTCTCAATCATTGTCCATAAGATGTTTTGTCTTGGCAGTCCGTGCTTGTTCTTCAACAATTTTCCTTAGTAATTTCTTTATGGAAAACAGTTGTTTTGCATAAATCTTATCTGAAACACTAGTAGTTCTCTACTTCTAATTCTTCTGTAGTTCTCAAATTTGGTTTTATTTTCTTATAAAGTGGAATTTTATAAGAAAGAATAGTGACATCTCTTTCCATTCATCTGGAATTTGACCTTACAATCATTCTTGATGTTTGTATATGATTCACTAACAAATAAGATATGTTTTGATAACAGATAACCAGTTTTAACTCATCATTTTTTTTTTTATTTATACTGATGTATTTTCTCAATTTTTATAAATTGAAAATTTACAGATATTAGTAGCTGTTGGGAAACATTTACTTTTTTCTTGGTTTTTTACTTATGTTTAGCAACCTCCTGAAGATGCTGTTAGCTATATGGACAGTGAAACGTGTTGAGGAAATACCTCTAATATAAATAAAAAACATATATGAGTTAAAACCTGGTTATTTATTATTAAAGCATTCAAAAATATAATAAATTTAGTTTAATCCTTTATCCAAGTGTAAGCAAACAAAGTTTGCACCTGAAGTATCTTCAGGACTGAGGTAACTCATGGTAAAGGTGGACCAAGCTCTCAACACTACTTGTCTTAGTCTTTCCCATAATGCAAAGCACATCTCCTTGCAGACATGTACAATGCTATACATTAAGGAAAGGACTACTACCCAGACTGGATTGCTTCCACCTTAGGATCACCACCTCTGGGTCTAGCTCCCACTGACGAGACCTCAATAAAGAAACCGGTCTGGATAGTGGCTCTTCCCTTAATACATAGCATTATACATGTCTGCAAGGACATGCATTTTGCATTATGGGAGATACGAAGACAAGTAGTGATGAGAGCTTGGTCCACCTATACCACGAGTTGCCTCAGTTCTGAAGATACTTCAGATGCAAACATTACACTTGGATAAAGGATTAAACTAAATTTATTAGTCTAACCAAGTGGGGAAAAACTTTCAACATTCAAAAATATGCAGTATAGGCAACTCTGACCATAACTATGTCCATATTTCCTTTTCTACATATCTGTTTTCTCCCAATAAATCTCAACCTCATACACTATAGAACTACAACAGTACCAGTTGGGATAACCTCTAGGATTTCTGTGCCTCTTTCCATGGTCGGATTGTTTCTGCTCATCATCAGCATCATCAAATTCCTGATATATATCCTCAGTGGGTGTAAAGGATACTATGATAGTACAACAGAATATCATGATAGTATAACATTTGGTCATCTAAGAAGTCCAAAAGACATGATTAATATGTTCTGTAAGTAGTATGTTCTTAGGTAGTATGATCACTTAATGGAAGAGGAAAGTTTAGTAAGTAGATGTTTGATATAAAAAAAGACAATAGAAAGACTGAGATCTGGATGAATGATGCAGTTAGAATACTTAAGAAGAAGAAGATAGCTATATGAGAATTCTATTTTTGAATCATCCAGAATTCAACCTTTTGAATTCAGCCTTCTGAATTTAGCATTTCTAGTTGAATCCTCTTACTCCAGGCTGTCTCTTCAACCAATTTTGTTTAGCATGTAAACATTTTATTTAAAATAAAATGTTTAACTTAAATCTAATTAACACCACAATACAATCTAATTCCCTCACAATTTTTAACTAGTATCATTATTTTTTTTTTCTGAACTAAACAACTTAGCTTTCAGAACTCTCCAAACACACGCCTTCCATCATACACCACTTGATGGCTCGTAGTCCAACAAAATATTGCACTTTCTACAAACCCATACCTTCTTTCATCCCTTGTTCACTCTTTCTACAAACAGATCTACACATTTTGTCATACATACATGTTACACCCATGACATTGAACCATTCTCAAAAAAAATCTACACCATAGTCCCATTTTGTTTCATTCAAGGAAAGCTTAAAAATTTAGGGGAGAGAAAAAAAGTCAGTTACAAACTGACAAAGCCCACCATCATGCAATTATGCAGTTATGTTAAGATATCAAAAATCAACATTATTATACTAAAATGCACACCAATTACTACACAAAATAATGCTTATCTTTTCCAGAGCTCTTTACCAACAAGCTGGTATGTTGCAGCCCTCTGTTATTTTATTGAAAACTTTCTCATGATATCATGTTATTGTATCATTAATTCTTTAATGATACATGGGGTACACGGTCCCCCCTCTTGGGAGGACCCTGTAATCCCCTAGAGAGCGTGTCCCCTGGGTCAGATAGGGAGCCCACTGTGTGTGTACACGGTGGGGTGGTCCGAATATACTGAATAAGGACTCATGGACCAACAGAGCCATAAGGGGCAATCATCTTGATTGTAAGAGAAGTGGCACTCCCATGGACCCCCCTAGCTGGATCTTTCCTCTCCTTCTTCTACTTTGAGGAAGATCCATTTACTTTAATCTTTCCTATAAGACCTTATCAGCCAACTCTTCTTATTTTATGACCCTTATGCTACTCGAGGGCCATGGGGTCTCTTCATTTCTGACCTTAAAACTATGCCCTCAATATAAACCTTACTATAATTCTTCTATAATCTACTCTTTCCCTCTTCAATATACCCTATTCCTCCTATGGGTTTAAATTTGGAAGAAGGCTAGTTCAGAAGCCTTAAGGTAGCAGCCATATCACTGAACTATTCCATCATCAGGTTAGTACCCTGACATGGAGAACATAATTCTACTTGTAAGCTGACAGAAAAAGATAATCGGATTGAATTTATGGGAAACGACCCTGGAATGGAAAAGGTAAAACAAAAATGGAAACGACAAAATATAATACACATAGCAAACTGGAATGTAAGAGGAATAGCATATAAAGAAATAGAATTAGACCAATTATTAAATGAAAGAAATTTTAAAATAGCAGTAATCACTGAAACAAAAAAGAAATTAAAAGGAACTATGAGAACCAAAAATTTTAATGTGATATACAGTGGAGTCAACAAAGACCAAAGAGCACAAGCAGGAGTCATGATTTGGATTCATAACTCCCTTTCAAAACAGTTAAAACATTATAAATTATGGAATGAAAGAATAATAGAAGCTAGAATAAAAATAGATAGAGTCTATTTAACAATAATTGGTTTATATGCCCCAGAAGAAGGAAGAGAACAGGATAATATTGATTTTTATAATCAGCTACAAAACATATAATAAAATAAATAAAAATGATTACGTAATTTTAGCAGGAGACTTAAATGCAAGAATTGGAAACACGAAAATTAATAATAATATAGGAATACATGGAGAACATACTCTAAACAGGAATGGTAAAAAATTGATTGACTTTGTAGTTTATAATAACCTAAAAATAATGAATTCCTTCTATAAACATAAAGACATACATAAATATACTTGGGCAACAAGAGGATGGAAATCAATATTAAATTACTTTATATTAAATGAAAAGACATCAAAATTTTCACTAGATGTTAGAGTTCACAGAGGATATGAAATAAGCAGTGACCACTTCCTTGTTAAAATAAAATTAAGATTACCACCTAAATGGCTACAAGTAATAAGAACACAAAGAAAGATTGAAACATTTGTTTATAAAACTAGACTATTGAATGACACAAATGTACAATGGCTATATGAACAAAGAATTAACCAATATCTAGATAAAATAATACAAAATGAAGAAATAGAAATAGAATGCTTAATATAAAAATGATACTAAATGCAGCAGCAAATGAAAGCTTAGTAAAGACCAAAAAATTCAATAAAAAGAAAAAACTGAAGATCTGGGATGATACAATCAAAGAAATAATCAAAAAGAAAAAAGAAGCCTATCACAAATGGTTAAGCAGTAAAAGATTAGAAGATGAAATAGAATATAAAAGAATAAGAGCCATAGCTAAAAGAGAAGTCAGAAAAAGACATAGTGAATCATGGAACAAATTTGTTTGTAATTTAGAACATGATTTATATAAAATAAGACCCAGTGTATACAAGATTTTGAAACACTTAAATGCAGATACCAAAGAAAACATAAAATTAAACACTGAATTGAAATTAGAATTTCTAAATTACTACACAGAACTGTGGACAGACAAATATTTTAAAAAAGACAACTGCCAAACAATTAACGAAAATGAAAAGGAAATAACTAAAGAAGAATTAGAAATCAGCCTGAAAGAAACAAGAAACGGAAAATCACCTGGAGAAGATAAGCTAGGTTCAGAACTATATAAATACGCAGGAACAAGATTCAGAGAAAGACTCTTATTATTTTTAAATAAAAATATTCAACTGGTATCCCCCCAATAGAATGTGAAAAAAGCAATTGTGGTTCCTATCTTTAAAAAAGATAATAGAGTGACGCTAAAAACTATAGAGGTATCAGTATACTAAATTCCTGTTACAAAATATATAGCAGAATCTTAAATAGCAAACTAATGAAATATTCCGAAAACTTTAATTTAGAAGTACAGAATGGATTTAGAAAAGGACGATCATGTATAGACCCGGCCTTTTGCCTAAAATTAATAATAGAGAAAAGAAGAGAATACAATTTAGAAACACATTGCATTTATTGACTTTAAAAAAGCATTTGACAAAGTTAAAAGAAACATATTATTTAACATATTAAAAGAGACAAAGTGGCCCTTCCCTTAATGCATAACATTATACATATCTGCAAGGAGATGTGTTTTGCATTGTGGGAGATACTGAGATAGGAGTGATGTTAGCTTGGTCCACTTTGCTATGAGTTTCCCGGTGTTGTACTACCTTATCCCAGTCTTGAAGATGTTTTCAGATGCAAACTTTGTTTTCTTACACTTGGATAAAGGATTAAACTAAATTTATTAAAGACAAAATACCAAATAATATCCTATAAGCTATCACAAGTATATATGAAAATAATCAAATACAAATAAGATTAAATCATGAGCTATCATATACAAGAGAGATAAACCAAGGTGTTCAACAGGGATGTCCCCTCTCAGCAACTCTTTTTTAATATCTACTTAACAACAGCAGAAATGAAGTTTATGAGAAAAACTGCAAAGTATACCCTATTTGATCACAAAAGAAATTAAGAAATTATGAAAGAATTAAACTAAGAACCAGTAATAGAAAAAATTAAAGAATATAAACATAAATGGATGGAACATGTTCAAAGAATGAAAACAGAAAGATTATCAAAACAAGCCTTAAAGTACAAGCCATTAGGAAAAAGAAAACCAGGATACTCTTAAACGATTCAACAATGACTTTTAAGGCTGAACAGGCCATGCTAGGCCTAAATCCTTGATATGCATGATGATGATGATGATTATTTAATGATACATTAAAATCATTTAAAAATCATTTACTTATTGATTTCATGTAGTACTATAATAGTATACTGTACATACCTTGAGAGCACATATCAGAAATCTAATGATGACGATGATGATAGTATAATTTTGCTACCTGCCTTTTTACTTTCTAAGTCATTATTCTTTTTAAACCTCATTGAACAGACCTGAGCACAGCACGAGAATGGTCTGAAAAATTCTTCTCCTCGACCATAGATGCTAACACTATTGGCAAAATTTTTTTTTTTCTGAGTTGGTACATCTGTCATAAGCATGCATGTGAAATTGCAAATCATTCTAACAAGTAGTTTCTTTTATACAGCTGTCTGAAGCAAAAGTGTTTTCTGTATCTCTTGAAATGGATAAAATTGAGTATCGTGCGGTTATAAAATTCTTTGTAAAAGAAGGTTTAACGCCAAAAGAAATTCATTCGAAGTTCATATAAGTTTATGGGCATTCTTCTCCTTCATTTTTAACAATTAAGAAATGGGTTCCGAGTTTAAACGTGGCCGTACCAGCCTTGAAGACCATCCACTTGAAGGACGTCCAACAAGCGTAACAACACCAGAAATCATTGATCAAGTGCACGATATGGTATTGGATGACCAGCGAGTCAAAGTGCGTGAAATTGCTGAGACTATAGGCATTTCAAAAGAACACATATTTTGCATGAAGAATTGAAAAATATATGAAACAAACATATGAAAAGACTTTGCGCAAGATGGGTGCTTGTTTGTTCACAGCAAATCAAAAATGCACTCGCATGAAAATCTCAGAATAGTGCTTGGAGCGTTTTAACAAGAATAAAACTGATTTTGTGCGTTGATTTATTACTATGGGTGAGACTTGCATTCACCATTGCACACCAGAATCCAAACAACAATCAAAACAGTGGAGAGGAGCCGGTTGTTCAGCGCCAAAGAAGACAAAGTTGGTTCCATCAGCAGGAAAGGTCATGGCATCGGTGTTTTGGGATGCTAAAGGCATTTAGTTTATTAATTATCTTGAAATGGGTAAAACAATAACCAGGAAATATTATTCCAATCTTTTAACCAGACTAGGCAAAAAAATTTTTGAGGAAAGACCCAGAGTGTAGAAGAAAAAAATCATCTTTCATTAGGACAATGCACCTGCCTACAAAGGTGTTTTGGCAATGGGAAAATTAAGCGATCTGATCTGCACTATGAATTGTTAGAACATCCACCCTATTCTCTATATTTGGCTCCCTCTGGCTTCTGTCTCTTCCTAAAACTAAACTCTTCCTTGCTGGTCACCATTTTTCTTCAAATCAAGAGGTGATTGCAGCTGTAGAGGGATATTTTGCAGATCTTACTGAGAACCACTACAGGGATGGGATTATGATGCTGGATCATCGCTGGAATAAATATATTAGTCTTAAGGGAGATTATGTTGAAAAATAAAAATAATTTTAAAATTATAAATTCATGTGTTCATTGTTACGTCGAGAACTTTTTAGACCACCCTCGTAGTTCAGAATGTGGCCTGATCAGGGCCTTATACATTGGACCCACCATAACCACATCTCTACTAGTCGTTGCCCTTCTCACTATTAGCAGTAATCCTCTAATTATCTTCACCACTTTTGCAATAGAACCTCTTAACATTCAGTTTCTATCACCATCATTCCAAGATCCCTTGTCTCCTCTCCACTTCCTTTAATCTAGTTCTACCAGTAGAGTATTTTCAGGTTTTGAATTTTTTAGATTTTGAATTTTAGGATTTCCTTTGTAAATCTGTTAGCTATATATTATGCTGAAATTCCAAGTCATTCACCAACATTCCTAGCTTATTCATATCCTTCTGAAGAACCATGACATGAGCAGTATTACTAATAACCCTCTCCAACTTAAAATTATTTGCAAATAAATGAATATCTCTTGCATTGTAGGGACATTATCATAGACAATGAAGGTTAAACAATAATAGTCCTAGTACTACCCTCTCCGGAACTTGTCTTTTAACCTGCCTTCTTCCAGATTCTTCCCCCACACAACAGATGACATATCTCAGACAGCTGATTGTCAGTTCAATCCATTAGTCTGATATCGAAATCCATATAGTGCAAAGTAAATATTACCTTGTAAACTTATCCATAAAATCCATAAAATTTACAGCATATGCATATTCCCTCACGAGGCTTTATGGAACTATTGCAGTAATTTGGGCAGACTTTAATACACAGTTTTGCTAGAGATGCCCTTATTATGTCTATAGTCACAAGTTCTTTTTGTATGTATATAGCAATAAATAAAGTGCTCTTATATCATAATCATCATCAATTCCTGATATATACCTTCAAGTGATATACAGGATACTATGATAATGCTACATAACTAAGTTTATATTTTTACTAGCTTCCTACCAACAGTTTCAATATTGTCAGATAGTGACATCAGATAAATGCAATTTCAGTCCTCCTAAATTTTGGACATTATCTAGATCTTTTTCCTCCATCAAGCATATCTAGCACCTCCTTGAAAACTTTCCCATTTTGTTTAAGTGACTATATCACCTCTGATTAGCTCTGCTAAAACATTTTTAGGCTGCAGTATTTATTGGAAATTCTCTTACATTATTTGGGTTAATTAATTTAAAAGTAGATCTTTAAAGTAATATAGTTTTTGATTTGTTTTGATGGGAGTTCTTTTTAACACAACCTCTTCCTTTTCTTTTTTTTAATATAAGACTCTGATCAGACCACGCTTAGACTATTGTTCTCAGATCTGGTCCCCAGGATTTGAAGGGGATAAATTAACTGTGGAAAGGGTACAGAGGCGGATAACAAAGATGGTTTCAGGACTGTACAATGTTAGTTATGAGGATCGGCTGAGGGAGTGTGGACTGCAGAGTTTGGTGGATAGAAGAAGGGTAGGTGATATGATTGAGACTTTTAAATTGTTGAGATGTGGTTACAGGGTTGACACTAGGAAGTTCTTTCGCTTGGTTGAACAGCGGTAAGGAGTCATGACAAGGGGCCATCCCTGGAAGTTACGAAAGGAAACCGTGAGAATGAGGGTGAGGAGTGGTTTCTTTGCATGAAGGGTGGTTGAACCATGGAATGCATTGCCTGATGGAGTGGTGATAGTGAGAACGGTCAATGCATTTAAGGAGTGGTATGATAGACTTTGTGTTTCCTAGGAGGGACCTCCCTCGATGAGACTTGATAGACTTGTGTTTCTTAGAAAGGACCTCCCACGATGAGTCTTTGGACTCATGGAGGCCAGAATAATAATAATATAAAACACAATGCGGACTAAACATATAAGTGCATGCTGTGTTATATAACTAATATAACACACATTAATCAATTCTTTCTTTTAAGGTTACACGGTGGTCAACATTCATAGTGCAGAATTTATGGAGATACAACACATATGTTAGAATAATTACTTTACTTAACGTTAAGCAAGTAACAATCGGCATTTTGATCTTTGTGTTGAGGTCATCATCTGAAAAACATACATATGTTCAATATACAAGCTACATGCTGCTGCACTATACCAGAGGTCAGGCTAGGATAAATGATTAACAAACATTTAGATTCATTTTACTTTTGTATAGTTCAGCTTGTATATGTACAATATACAAGCATGTAGCTTGTATATTGTAAATGTGTATTTTTTCCTGGTCATGACCTCGATACAAAGATGAAACGTCGATTGTTAGTTGCTTAAAGTTCATCATCATCATCATCATCAAATTCCTGCCATGTACCCTCAAGGGGTGTATAGGTTGCTTAAAGTTAAGTAAAGTAATTATTCTAGCATGTGTACAGTATGCACATAAATTCTTCACTATGAACACATTCATCAATGACTGTGCTATAGTACTGACTTTATTTTAATGCAATATTTTCCCACATATTTTATTTCTCTTAGTTTGTTGTTGTTCTTGTTATTTTCATAGGTGGATACAAAGGAACAGCTAAAAAATGTTGCCAATATGAGGATTGTAAGATATCAATATCTTCCTGAATTTGCCCAGCATGCTGGACTCTCTGAAGATGAATTGACAGACACTGGCATATTAGCTCAAGAAGTTCAAACCATACTCCCTGAAGCTGTCAAAGAGGCTGGAGATATTGTGTTGTCTACTGGACAACATATTGAAAACTTTCTTGTTGTAAATAAGGTAAATTCATGTTTTATCTTTCTTCATAATTATATTTTACTTACAAGATAAAAATTAAAGATAACAGTTTAAAATATGTTGACACCTTGTTATATGAGTGGATAGTGTATCTGAAAAGTTTGGATTTATATTTTACAGTGGATACAGATTATTTCTTTTAAGGTTACATGGTGATCAGCATTCATAGTGAAGAATTTATGGAGACACAATGCACATGTTAGAATAATAATAATAATAATAATAATTATTATTATTATTATTATTGTTATGTGATACCTCCAGGGAGTCCAAAGACTAATCAAGGGAGAATGTGCCAACAGCATCGAACGATTGAACCCCTTCCAACTATTAACCTCGCTCAAACTTGCTTAACTTTTTGTGTGAACCATTAGTAGCAGAGGCTCTACCAATCAACCAACCTTTGCTGGCTTAATTACTTAACATTAGGAAAGTAACATTCGACGTTTCGACCTCTGTATTGAGGTCATCATCAGGAAAACTACATATTTATAACATACAAGCTACATGACGGCCTGGTTGGCCGAGTGGTTAACGTATCCGCTCTCCTGACAAAAGGCTGTGGGTTCGAATCCGGACATGGATGTTTGTGATTGTTTGTGTGGAAATACTAGCGGTGGTGGGTAGATGGCATTGGTGTAGTTGGTGGAGATAGAGAGTTGTAGAGTAGATGCCCTCCCTTTGGACTCCCTGGAGGTGCCATGTAATAATAATGATACTGCACTATACAAAAGTAAAATGAATCTTAATGGTTATTAATCTTTTAACCTAGCCTGACCTCTTGTAGGGAAAAAAATTAATTAATTAAATAAATAAATAAAATATATAAAATAAAATAAAATAAATTAACCAAATAAACAAAATCTAAATAAACCAAATAAATTAAAAACAAAACTACATTAAACATGTCTAACGTCCTCTCGTATTGAGATTTTCTTCTGGGGTTGTTATAAGGGTTACAGAGGGATCCTCCACATTCTTGGAATAATTAATCTGTCATTTTTGTTCAGGTTTGGATAATGTTTTAGCATTTCACAAGCTTCTTTGAATTTTCTCTCAAACCAGGTTTTGGTGTGGTGTAGGAAGACCTACATTGATTGGAGAAGATAATAAGAAGAAATTAAGAAGATAGAAAGATAAAAAATAAAAAAAAAAGAGGTGGAGTGCTATTGATGATAGAAAAAGAGTTATGTCCATACAAGGTAGAGATACAAAGGAGGAAACAGTGATAGTGGTTTTTAGGCAGTATGGTGTGAGATAGAGGTGAACAAAATGAAATTCTTCGTTGGATATTGATATGGATCCAGTAATATAATATGGAGGGTAGTGACCAGGACCTGTAAAAGCAAATGAGAAAAGGGTGATTGTTATTATGAGTGATTTTAATTACAGCAATATAGATTGGGATGAAGAGGTAGCAACTGGAAGTAAAGAAAATAAGTTGATTGAGTTTTTGATGGACAACTACCTCAGGCAGTGTGTAACACAGGACACTCGAGGATTGAAGGTCATGGATTTGATCATCTCATCAGTGGATCTTTTTATAAATGAGGTGTCAAATCTCCCTCCACTTGGTGAGAGTGACCATGAAGTGATTACCTGGGTGATGCCAACCATGTGAGGAAAGGGTATATGTGGAAGAAAAGCTGGTGATAATGAGTAGCTTGGGAGACAGCTTGTAGCTGTAGCATGAAATGAGGAGTTTGGTAGAAAGGTGATCAATGCTGCTTGGGAGATATTCAAGAACTATCTAGCAGAAGCAATGTCAAAATGTATTCTAAGTGTCAGAAGATTAAGGTGGGTGTGAAGTGGATGAATGAAGAGATCAAGCATGCAATACAGAGAAAAAAAAGGTATTATGGAGGCAACATCAGAGGAGTGATAATAATCAGTTCCATGAGGAATACAAAGAACAGGCAAGGAGGGTGACTGAGTTGGTAACAGTAGCAAAAGTGAAGCATGAGCAGCAGTTAGTTAGTGAAACCAAAAAAGAAACCTAAGGAGTTCTACATATCGAAGGAGTTCTTTCGATATGTAGTCTGCAAAAAAAAAAAAAAAAATGAATGATTATGGAAGGATGACATTGATCAGAGAAAATGATATAATGATATAAATGAAAAGGACAACTGCTGCAGAGGATATAGTTGAGATATTTAATGAGCAGTTAATTAATGTCCTGTGTATGTGATATCGTGAACAGTTTGAGAACAGTGGATGAAGACGAGGAGAGACTCACTCTGAGTGAGGAAGAAGTATATCAGGAATTAAGCAAACTTAATATAAATAAATATGTGGGACTTGATATATCACCATGTATTTTGAAGGAGCTCAGATGTTAATAATATGCACAGCTGCATGGTTTAGTTATTATCTTCATTACCCATCGCTGTATCTCTTTGAATCCCTGGATTCAAATCACTGCTAGAATGTGATTGAGCTGGTCTCATATGGATGTGGCAGGATTTTTCTCATAGAAAGTGAGGTTTTTCATCTCACAAAGCAGGCAAACTGGCCAGATGAACATATGCAATTTGCAAACATAGTATATATCTGCTTATAGGTGGAGGTGTTTGAGCAAAAAAATTAATAACTTAATCTTTTCAATTATCCCTCTGTCGCCTCAAAACCCAGGGGAGCATATGGGGACATAGTAGTTTTATATGTGGTCTTATCAAAGCCTTGTAAATGGGGAGAATAATTTTTTTCTTACAAGTTGATATTCTTTTCAGTTATGCAGCTAACTTAACTACCTCAGCAATGTGGCCCTAAACTTTAACTCTCTGTCCACTGTGACACACAAGTATATAGATTAATTGACTACTTGCCACAGATTCTCATTTATGTAATACTCTGCCAACAGCGTCCTCCATCAGAAATGCATAATTTACATAATGGCATTCATTGTCATTTGCTCATATAAGTGGTCTGTTCAAACTCTCCAACTTAGCATCATCATCAGTTAAGCAACAGTGACCCAAGTACAGATCTCTGTGGTACAATACTGCTCATTCTCTTCTGTTTGTTTCAGTACCTCCATATATCACTTGTCAGTCAGCACGCTCCTATTCATGTCATAAGTTTATTTTGCATTCTTATGATTTTGTATAACATTTTCACATATAGAATCATGTCAGATTCTTAACCAGCTTCTCTAATACCATGATAACCATGCCAGAGATATTGATTAGTTTGGAATTCACTCATCTGTTCTAGCTCTACTCATGTATAATGGAATTATCTGTCATATTCATTAGGGGTCATGAAAATGCTGAGACTCAAGTTGACCAACAAACAGGTTAGTGCTAAAGTAATGTGCAAGAGAAGAATGTCCTGACCTGATTGTTAGTCAACTTGTGTCTCAGCACTTGCATGATCCCCTAATGAACAGAAGAGTAAGATAATTCCATTAAGTCAATCTGACTTCTGCATTCAAATCATCATCAATTTTTTTTATATGTACCCTCAAGAGGTGTGTGTACAAGATACTATGACAGTACTACATAATTAAGTTTATATATTACTAATCTCGTATCAACAGTTTTTCTCCAAATTAGTATATTGCTTGCTGGCATCCTAAACATTGTCACATCTCACATTTTGGTCTTCATTACCCATCACTAGATCCTCTTCCATTCTGTTAAAAAGACCATACTTTGATTAACTATACATAATAAATAACGGAAAAACTCACGTAGAAATATTATTTAATAGTATAATTTTCGCCTGTGTGTCACAGGCATCTTCAGTACAATTAAGCTCAAAATTAAACACTAACTGACAATTCCAAAAAGCGCCACCTAAGTAGCTGGTGTAAGATAACTAAAAAGGTCAATAACTTTCCTAAAAAAAAAAAAAAAAAAAAAAAAAAAAAATTAATACAATAAAAAGTTAGGAAAGATTAGCTGATTTGTAAAGTACTATCTCCCATAAAGGGGATAGACGTAAGCCGTCGGATCTGTTTAAGTTAGGAGAATGAAGTAGAGTTTCACATGCTTCTTTATAAAGGCGTTCCATGAGAAACTGACTTTTGTGAAGAACTCTTGTCTTTCTCCAATGAACTCTGTGTCTAGTGAAGATGGCATGTTCTGCAAGTCCAGACTTTTCAGGTTTAAAGTATTCAATATAAGATTGGTGTTCTTCTAGCTGAATGGAGGCAGATCTTCCCGTTTGTCCGAAATAGCATAATCCACAAGAGCACGGAATCTGGTAGACACCTGGATGATTAAGATGTGGAAGCTTGTCCTTTGGAGAAGCGAGAAAGGTGGAGATTTTTCTAAATGGTTGAAAGGCAACAATAATATTCAGTGGTTTTAAAATTTTTTTTTTTTTTTTTGAATTTTTTTTCTTACTCTGAATTTAAAGCATTGAAATCACTAAAGAATAACAATAATTTAATAATTACGAAAGCTGATAAGGGGAAGGCTGTAGTGATTCAAGATAGGAAGGAATATGAGAGAAAAATGTCTCTTTTACTTCGCGACTATTCAACTTATAGGCCTCTTACATCGGATCCTACCCGGAGTCAATTGAAGAGACTTAATTCTCTTATAGATAATGTATCTACATGGAATGAAGATCAAAAGAAAAAACTTAAAACCTTCTTCGGTCGTCCACCTAGATTGTATGGTCTTCCAAAAGTTCATAAACCAGGCATTCTGTTAAGACCAGTCGTAGATTGTATAGGTTGCCCCACTTACAAAATCTCAAAATTTTTATCTAATTTACTCTCCTCTTCAACTAGAAGAACTGATACTTATATAAAAAATACTTTGGATTTCAAAAATAAAATTTCAGATCTTCATTTGGACGTTTCTGATATCATGATCAGTTTAGATGTTGTTTCTTTATTTACAAATGTGCCTCTTTCGGAAAGTATTGAATTACTACAACAGGAATTTCCTTCAGACATTGTAAACTTATTTGATTTTGTAATAAATTCTGGTTATTTTTCTTTTAAAAATAAGTTGTATCAACAAATTGAAGGAACAGCAATGGGTAATCCTCTCTCTCCTGCTATCTCCAATTTCTTTATGGAACATTTTGAACAACGTATCTTTGACAACATTTCTCCCAGACCTACTCATTGGTTCAGATATGTCGATGACATTTTTGCTGTATGGAATGGCTCTTCTGATGAACTTCAACAATTTCTCAATAAGTTAAACGCATTTCATCCTAGGATCAAGTTTACCCTAGAAGTAGAATCAAATAAGCAGTTAGCCTTTTTAGATCTTCTAATTCTTCGCCAACCAGATGGTAACCTACATTTCTCAGTTTATAGAAAGAAGACTCATACAGGCCATTATATCCATGCGGAATCTCATCACCATCCCAGTATAAAGGCAGGAACTATTAAAACACTGGTTCATCAGGCCCCCCCCTCCTTTTGTTCTACAGACGATCTTTTACAGAAAGAAATACGATATATAACTTCTTCCTTTCTATCTAATGGCTATAAGAATTGCTTCATTAAAAGAACTTTGAGTAGATTTAATATGTCTCCCTCTTCAAACACAGAGGAAATAACGCGCATTACTATCCCTTATATACAAGGCATCAGTGAACGTATATAAAAAAAAAAAAAAAAAAAAAAACCACTGAATATTATTGTTGCCTTTCGACCGTTTAGAAAAATCTCCACCTTTCTCACTTCTCCAAAGGACAAGCTTCCACATCTTAATCATCCAGGTGTCTACCAGATTCCGTGCTCTTGTGGATTATGCTATTTCGGACAAACGGGAAGATCTGCCTCCATTCAGCTAGAAGAACACCAATCTTATATTGAATACTTTAAACCTGAAAAGTCTGGACTTGCAGAACATGCTATCTTCACTAGACACAGAGTTCATTGGAGAAAGACAAGAGTTCTTCACAAAAGTCAGTTTCTCATGGAACGCCTTTATAAAGAAGTATGTGAAACTCTACTTCATTCTCCTAACTTAAACAGATCTGACGGCTTACGTCTATCCCCTTTATGGGAGATAGTACTTTACAAATCAGCTAATCTTTCCTAACTTTTTATTGTATTAATTTTTTTTTTTTTTTTTTTTTTTTTAGGAAAGTTATTGACCTTTTTAGTTATCTTACACCAGCTACTTAGGTGGCGCTTTTTGGAATTGTCAGTTAGTGTTTAATTTTGAGCTTAATTGTACTGAAGATGCCTGTGACACACAGGCGAAAATTATACTATTAAATAATATTTCTACGTGAGTTTTTCCGTTATTTATTATGTATAGTTATGTCTACTCACGGTTTACCTCTTTTAAAACTTCATACTTTGATTAGCCTTGCTCATGCTTGAATGCTAACAATGTTAAGTTCGTTTTTCTTAATACTCTCATTATCAGTAGTCTCTAAAATCTAATTGAATGCATTATTTCTAATCCAACTCTCAGATCCAACTTAAAACTGGCTTAACATTGTATTGTATACTGCTAGTTTAGTGTTTTGGCTAATTTCTCTCTTAAACGTGTGGACAGACTTATGTGTTCGTCGAACATGTTGTTTATTATTTTAACGGTACAATAGAACACAGACACTAAGTAAATAATTGATTTATTAACTTGATGCTGATATTTCGCTGGTATTATAACCAGCATCTTCAGAGCACAAAAACACTGTTTGTCACAATACGCGAGACTAAAACAACATGGTGTACATTAACAAAATTGTAGCAGCAACACAAAGACTAGAGTCCTGATTTTGGCGCCCTCTATCTGAAAAAAAAAAAAAAAAAATTAATACCGAACTGTTTTAAAATCAAAAACAAGTTCCACTCGGCCAAAGCCCAACGCATCTATAAACGAGCGAGTGTAGCGCTTTTACGCGAACAAATTAACACCACTCGCCGGGAATTAGCACAAGCAAATACAACCATCAGCGCATTACGAGAATCACTGCATAATATTCTAAATACTGAACTTTGGCAGATCTTAGAGAACATCACCGACGCAACGGCAAAAAAAGAATTCGACAGAGTTAAAAACCGGCACCAAAAGAAGTTCGAAAATCTACAACAACGGAACACCATACAACGACCGCAATTACAACAAGACCTCGTCGTTGTGAATCTATCGTCACTCACCTTAAGCAAAGAAGCCACAACTGCTTTAAGTCGAGGGCACAACTTTGCCATAACTCCCAAGCAAGTTCCAAAAGCCGAAATAATGGCGTCCATCGAACGAGGAATTTACGACCTGCCTCCAACAATAGCTAACAACATACGTTTAGATGTGGCCAACATCCTAATCAAGTCCAAGCCTCCAAAAAGTAATATCCCACATAAGGAATTCATTGCTATAAAAGAGCTACACAACAACAGCCAGATTACCATAACAAAAGCAGACAAAGGAAATGCAACCGTGGTGATGGACACAACTGAATATGAAAACAAAATGCACACACTATTACAAGATCAGTCAACATACAAAATTATAGATCGCAATCCCACCAACACACAAAAGAATAAGGCACGAAAATTATTAAAAAAAGTCACTTCCTGGCCCAAAGACACAGTTAACAAACTCAAACCCTTCCATGTTAGAACACCGAGGATCTATGGATCACCAAAAATTCACAAACCAGGCACACCCCTACGCCCAATTGTGGACAGTATAAATAGTCCCACATACAAACTGGCTAGACATTTAGCAAAGCTACTAGCCACTCTCACTAACAATTCTCCCTCCTTTATCAAAAATTCAGCACACCTAAAAAGCATCTTACAACACCTCACCCTAAAAAGCTCAGACTTAATAGTAAGCTTTGACATCACTTCACTATTCACAAATGTACCACTAATAGAAACCCTCAATCTACTGAAGTCACACTTCCCCCCTGATATATTTGAACTATTCAAATTCACAATACATGCAGGATATTTCACATGGAAAGGGAAAATATACAAACAAATTGATGGGACAGCCATGGGCTCCCCCCTTTCTCCCCCCCTAGCCAACTTTTACATAGAACACCTGGAAAAACAAGCAATCAATACAGCCACTCTCAAACCAACACTTTGGCTACGCTATGTTGATGATGTGCTTGCCATTTGGCCACATGGCCCTGAGACATTGAAAACATTCTTAGCACATTTAAATAGCCAACACCCAAAAATCCACTTTACTATGGAACCGGAAGCCAACAACTGTCTGCCCTTCCTGGATACACTCATCACACGTCTCCCAGATGGTTCCTTATCATTTTCAGTTTTCAGAAAACCCACACATAAAGGCAGATACTTACACAAACAATCACACCATCATCCTTCTCAACAATATGGCATATTAAAAACGCTAACCCATAGAGCGAGAGCAATCTGTTCAAATGATAAGGCTCTTACTGCTGAACTGACTCACTTACGCCACACCTTCTTGGCCAACGGCTACAATCCACAAAAAATAAACAAAATACTAAACACTCCTAAGAAACCCCTCCCACCATCCACCACAGAGAACTACAACAAAACAGTCACCATCCCTTATATTAAAGGCACATCCGAAAAGATCTCAAGAATTCTCATTAAACATAAACTACGCACTACATTCAGACCATGTAGCAAATTAGCCACCCTCATCCGCTCACCCAAGGACAGCATTCCTCCTTTATCACATCCAGGAGTCTACCAAGTACCCTGCTCATGCAATCAAGCCTACTACGGTCAAACAGGAAGAACTGTGAATATCCGCATCAGCGAACATAAACGATACGTCCGGAAATATCATTATGGGAAGTCGGGCCTAGCAGACCATGCTCTGGATACCCCTGCACACAGGATCAACTGGAAAAACACAAAAGTACTACACAGAAACCCATATAAATCAGAGAGATTGTTCTTAGAGGCGACAGAAGCCCTAAAACACACTCCAAATCTCAACAAATATGGCTGTATTAACTTGCCGAAGATCTGGGAGACAGTCATATTAAGGAAAAACTAGCACTTTTCTAGGACTCTAGCAATATATGATAGCGTTTTTTTTTTTTTTTTTTTTTTTTTTTTTTTCAGATAGAGGGCGCCAAAATCAGGACTCTAGTCTTTGTGTTGCTGCTACAATTTTGTTAATGTACACCATGTTGTTTTAGTCTCGCGTATTGTGACAAACAGTGTTTTTGTGCTCTGAAGATGCTGGTTATAATACCAGCGAAATATCAGCATCAAGTTAATAAATCAATTATTTACTTAGTGTCTGTGTTCTATTATACCGTTAAAATAATAAACAACAATTTCTCTCTTATTCCATATAAATTTATTCAACTGGCTACCCATCATACCAGCTTTGCTTATTCTGTTGTCTATTTTCAGATTTAACTTGTGCTATCATCACTAAAAATGGTGCCTTAATAGTTGAAATATTTTACTTGTTCTATAGGATCTCTGTTGAGAATGCAGGTGAAGTTTTCTATGTTCCTGCCTATTTTTATAGTTCTGGTCTTTTTTTATTGCTGATTTCATGCAAAATTTGTTACAGTTGTTATTCAATTTAGTTAGAGAATCCTGGAAACTTGCATTGAATGTGTTTAGGAGTACAACTTTATCTGCATAAAGCTAAGAGATGTTTGATATCTCTGATTCTAATATCAGGTTTAATGCCACTTTCTTTCATAATATAATCCATATAGGTAATGTATAAGAGTGGAGATAATGTGCATGTTTGTCTTAGCCCTGATTTTACATTAAACCATCCTCCTGTATTTCCTTCTATTCTAACTGCTGACTTACAACTCAAATATAGACTATGTATAATGTATACTGTGTATGCTCTATTTACTCCATATAATGTAACATTTTGAAAAGCTTTTCTCTGGGCACCTTTGTTATATGCCTTTTCAAAATGTTACATTATATGGAGTAAATAGAGCATACCTGATAACAACCGCTGACCAGCTTATATGTCTCAATCATATCCATCCCCCCCCCTCTTCCTCCTATTCATGAGGCTCTGCAACTTACATTCTCTCAATCTGTCCTCGTACTTCACATTCCAAAGGCCACTGACTACCTTAATGAATCTTCTCTATACCCTTTCCAACATATCCTCATCACCATGAAAACCTGCTGACCAAATCTGTGCACAATAATCCATATGAGGCCTGATCAAGGCCTTATACAATGGAATCATAATCTCTCTATTTCTGCATGTCAGGGTTCTTGGCAGCATTGCCATTATTTGATGTGATGTCTTCACAACTTGTGCAATGTGGTCCCTGAATTTCAGATCCTTGTCCACCATCACTCCTAGACTCTCATCTCCTCTACTTCTGTTAAAGTTTCCCCACCAAGTGTATACTTTCCATCCCATCATTGCTTACCAAATCTCAAAACCTTACACTTGGTAACATTGAACTAATAGTTCCACTTATCTGCCCATTCATGCAATCTATTCGAGTCCTCTTGTAGGGCATTAACATCAACCTAACTGAGCATTGCTCTCCCCCAGTTTTGCATCATACACAAACAGCTGGATATCACTAGTTAAACCTGACCAAATATCATTAACATACAAATTGGACAACAATGGCCCCAAAACTGACCCCTGTGGCACACTACTGGTGACCTTTCTCTTTTGAGATACTGCACCCCCATATACAACTTTCTGATATCTATCTGATAGCCAGTCACTGATCCAACACAGAAGTCTGTTATCCAATCCCACCTGTTTCAATTTATATAAGAGCTTGTCATGTGGCAGTCTATCAAAAGCATTTGCAAACCCCTCTTACAATTACATCCTCTGATGAAATGATGAGATCTAGAACTCTTGATCCTCACGTGCCTTCCTTTACGTGCTGCCTGAGATAGTTATCTCTCAAAAACTCAAGAAATTCACTTTCCTTATTCCCATATGCTATCTCTTCATTCCATTCTATACTGCCATAATTAAAATCACCCATAATAATTACCCTTCCTACTCCAAGTTGTTTATACATTTCTTCATCACCACCTTCCACATTCCCAGGCCTATAGCAATATCCAACTAAATATGTCTTCCTCTCAACCTCCACATTACACCATACTGCCTCATAACCATCGCCACTATTTCTCCCTTTCATATCTACCTTACATGGACTTAATTCCCCTGCTATCATCAGCAGCACTCCCCCCTCCCTTCCTTCCCTTTCTATCCTCATGAAAAATACTGTACCCTTCCTAGAAATCTTGATTCCCGTTACGATATCATCTTCATTCAACCATGTTTCACTTACTCCAGTGATTTGGGGGTGAATAAACTCGATCACTGAAACCATTTCATCCCCTTTATTTCTGATACTTCTGGCATTTGTAAACAAACACAACAGTTCATTTTTAGGTCTATAGCCAGTCCTATCCAAGCCATGTGTTGGTTGTGATTTCCCCACTACACCTGCCAAATCACCTTTATCACTGCTTACCACATATACCTGCTCAGTCTCCACTTCTCTACCCACATTGCAATATACTCCATCTTCATATACACATTTACTGCCACTTTCAACATTCACTCTCTATACCATGTCTCCCTGTCCACCCGAGTTCTCCCCCGTTTCCCTTGTATTCCCATTCTCTCTTCCTTTCTCACACTACTACTGTTTCCACTGCCAAGCATTGCTGTCTCTTCAGTACCACTCTCCTGATATTTCTCTTCATCTCTTCCTTCTGATCTCTGGCATGCATCACACACTTTACTTCCACTCATCCAGCAACGCTTTCTCCAGCACACTCACTCCAAAGCCATTTAAATGCAACCCATCACGCCTGTATAATTTCATTCTTCCTTCAAACACATGCCATACATCCACAAACTCCACTCCCTTCTCCTCACATAGCTTCGCCAACATACCATTCATGATTTTGGCTCTTTGTCGTAACTCATCATCATCATACCTAGGTAACCTTTCCTACTACACTGTTATCTTTCACTCTTCTCAATAGCCTCTTGATACTTGTCCTCACATCTTTCTTATGTACAGTTAGATCATTCGTCCCTACAACCACAACTAACTCTCTCGCTCATTTCTTCCTCATGTCTAATGCCTTAATTATCGTATTCATTCTCCCACCCGGATAGCAGACCTTATGGACTGTCCGTAACTAGCCCTCTAATTATGGAGTCTCCATATACTACTATCCTGAAATCACTCATCACTTCTTTTACTCTTTGTTCTTTCATTCTGATTTCTTGCATACTTTCATTAATTTCCACTAGACTCCTAACATCACTCAACATATTCTTCATTTCATTTTTAATTTCCAATATCTGTTTCATTAAATCTTGCATTCCGACAACTTCACTCTCTATTTCGCTGCCTCTCGTTTGGCCGCACTTTACTTCCTTTTTCTCATTCATACTTCCTT
The DNA here is from genome assembly GCF_054136105.1 of Typopeltis vanoorti. NCBI lineage: Eukaryota > Metazoa > Arthropoda > Arachnida > Uropygi > Thelyphonidae > Typopeltis > Typopeltis vanoorti. The sequence continues at coordinate 41,913,895 of NC_143573.1, forward strand.
TCACCCCCTTATCACTAACTTTTGCTTGTACATCTTTGCATTCTTTCATTCCTTCAGTTTCTCCATTAGCATTCGAGGTTTTTAACCACTTGAATGCTAATTGTGAGGCAGGGTGTGCGCTGAGACAGTAGCACCCAGAAATCATTGGCTGTGATGATTGGTTATTGTGTCAACCAATCCAATTGAATGTTGTCATTTGTCATGAGTTACTGTTTTTGTTTTCTGAGTTTCATCTGTTTTGCTTGTGTGAAGTGTGAACTGAGGTATTTAGGATGTTGATACAGACAAGTTTTTAATATATAATTTTCATAAAAGTCATAAATAATTTATGAATTTTTTGTCCATATCTATTATTATTATTATTATTATTATGGGCGACTCCAGGGAGGCCCTAAACATCATGTCCACACAACTATACGACATTCTCACAGTATCTATCATACCTTGCCTTGAACTCACTCACCGTCATAACACCAACAACAGACTCTGGCAGCTTATTCCACTCTAAAAGTAACGAACCCAGCTCTAACACCCTTGCTAACCACACTCTTGCCCAGCTTCCATAGGTGTCCCCTAGTTTTCCCACCACCAGTTCTGATCTCAAAAATAACCTCTGAATTAATCCTATAGAAACCCTTTAGCAATTTGAATGTCTCAATCATATCTCCCCTTTTCTGCCTATCAACCAATTTCTGCAACCCACAAATCTTCAACCTGTTCTCATAAGGTTCATTCCATAGACCTGCTTTCATCTTGGTCCCTAATGGCTGTGATATTTATAATGGGAAACAGTGTTGACAATCTACTGAATGTCCCATTTTCTGCCAGAGTTTTCGTTGATTATATGCCTATGATTATAGTCAAAGGAGGTTGGAACTTGTGTATAAATAACTAAGTAAAATGAGTTATTTCACAGTTTCTTTTGCCCAGAAAAATAACAATTTCCCAAGTGATTACTTCTTACAATTTCTGTGCATATATTATGGCTGTATTTAAAAATTGTATCAAAATTCAAATTATCCATATCTCACTCTAGTATTTCCCAATGATAATCTAATCTCACCATGAAGTGTAAACCCTTTGTACTTCTCACATAAATGCCACATATGAAGCATAGCTATTGTACATTTGACCTTTGTTTTCCATATTAATTGATAAATTAAAATATTCAAAGTTATCCTACAATTAATTGCATTGGACCAGTTAAGATGAGCACTGATGCCCCATGCACTCTTAATACATACATCAATTAAAAATGTAGTTGTATGGTCAAATCAACATGAATTTTGTAGAGTGGTTGCATAAGCCACATGACAGTATGTCCAACCTAAATGGGCATCCGATGCCACTGCCGCATGATATTGCTGTTATGATAAAAAGTACATTGACATGTAGAGATATAGAGGTTGTGGTGCCATTGTATAAATCACTGGTTTTCGTTTGGTCTCCACATCACAATATGTGAAAACATTGGAAAGGGCTCAGAGACAACTGACAAAGACAATGTCAAGGCTCTGGAGTATTGGCTATGAAGAGAGGTTAAAGGAATGTGGATTACAGAGTTTGGTAGTTAGGAGGAAAAGAAGTGATATGATAGAGACATTTAAGTTAGTGAGGGGATTTTATCGGATTAATCCAGAGAGAATTATAAAAAGAGTAAAAGGTGAAAGGGGAAGAACCAGAGGCCTTCCCTTGAAGTTGTGTAAGAGTGTGGTGGCAAGGGGTTTGGGAAGTAAATTTTTTACATGGAGAATTGTCAGTCAGTGAATAGAATGCATTACCAGAATTTGTTGTTAATTCAGGGAGTGATAAGGATTTTAAGATTCATTACAATAGATTTGTTGTCAGTTGAATGAACCTCCCATGATGATTATGCTGCCTCCATAGTGGATGGGATGAGGATGATAATAATAAGTATAATATTTGAGCATTTCTGGTCAAATATCATCTACTCCAGTTGTCTTTCCACATTTCAGGTTTTTGATAGCATTTTACTACCTTAAGTATTGATATCTACTCCTGTTTGCATTCTTCTTCAAAATTTCTTCTACTGTTTACTATTTAGACTTATGTGATGGTTTAAACTCATTATTAGGTTTAATGAAATGACTATGGCACAGAGAAACATTTAAACACAGGTTTAATGGATCCTATATATATTTTGTCTCAGTCACATAAACATTATCAGGAATACAATCTTAAAATTGTAAAAACACACACAAAAACACTCAAAACAATATGTGGAAAAATTAGACTATAATACTCAGTTTTGCATGCGTGTTGGACAGGAAGCCTAAGGATTAAAATTTCCCAAATCTTGGGAAGTTTGAATTAACCATATACAGGGTGTTCGGGATAAATTTGACATATTTATAATTAATTATATTTTTCCGTAAGTTACATGTATTAACACACACTTCTCTTCATTTAAAAGTTTGGACCCTTCTTCATTCATATACAAGATGTCAGAAAGGATGGATAGCTGGAACCCACCTGAATCATGGAAGAGAATAACTTGTATCATGATGATTCGTGCCCGCCATCAAAATAAGGATATTACGACTGCTGCCCAATGCTCCCTGAATACAGTAAAAACAATCAGGCATGAACTAGAGACTTGCAATGGTGACTACGAGGATGTAGCAAGAAGAAAGATCCCTAGCAGACGATCTGATTGCGTTCGTACAGCAGAATTCCTCGCAAATCTGCAGGAACAGGTGTTGAAGAACCCTGGCATTGGAATTCGGGCTTTGTTCGTGGAGTTGCTAACTGTAGTCAAGCCCTGGATAACAAGGGTAGCCAATGGTAGGCCGTATGTATGGCAGCAGGATTCGGCCCCTTGCCACACCTCTGGGAAAAGTCAAAAATGGTTGTCTGAAAATTTCTACGACTTCACCAGTCCAAATGTTTGGCCTCCAAACTCCCCAGACCTTAACCCCATGGATTATTTTGTATGGGGCACAGTTGAAAAAGACACCAATCGCACTTCCAGTAATACAAAAGCCCAGTTAATGGATAAAATTAAAACAGTTTTTGCGGCCCTTCCCAGGGAGACTGTAGCATCAGCTTGTTCGAGGTTCCGAAGCAGAATTGAAGCTGTGATCGATGCTAATGGTGGTTATTTTGAGTAAATCTTGTTGATAGTATTGTAATTAACTCTGCCTGTAATGTTTTTTTGTCAATTCATTAAATTTAATAGATACAAAGAAGATTTTCTTTTTCCTTACGAAACTGTCAAATTTATCCCGAACACCCTGTATATATATATATATATATATAGAAAGTATTTTACCTTGGGTATAATAAATGTTAAAGATACCAAGCTATTTTAAACCTGGTTTTACTCCATTTCCCAAATAAGCAAACAGACAAACAAGTCAAGTTTGCGCCTGCAAGTGTTGCAAGTCTAGCTGACCCTGCACATAGTACAAGACCAAGGCAAGTCATGGCAAAAGTAGAATAAGCTCTGATCACTAATCTTAATATTTACCCTTAATGCAAAGCACATCTCCTGGAGGAGATGTATGATGCTTTGTATTAAAGGCAAGGGGCCACTACCCAGACCGGTTTTGACCTTATGAATAAGTAAAGCCATCTCTAAAAATTCGGACGATCCCTAGGCCACTGAATTGTGGGCGAAAGACCGTTCATCTCAGTGTTGGCTCGACTCAGTGATGGCCTTCCACCCACCACCACCACCACCGAGCAGAACTGCTCATATTCCGAAGAAAAGCATTCACCGACAAAACCCCTCGCGTGCCGTGCCAGAAAACACTTTCCCCAGAGACTCAAATTGCTCCCTTAAGGCAAAAACCTTAAGAGAGCGAACTCATATTTGCAATCTCACCGGTTTCGACCTTTATTGAGGTCTCATCAGTGGAAGCCAGGCTAGAAATACCAAGATTTTAGTAATACAGAGCTTATATGTTTTACCAGAACAAGTTACCATAAGGTATTTTAACCTTATTAAATAAAAATCGCAGGAGGAGATATAAATGTAAAAAGTATTTTACCTTGAGTATAATAAATATTAAAGATACCAAGCTATTTTAAAACTGGTTTTACTCCATTTCCCAAGTAAGGAAACAGACAAACAAGTCAAGTTTGTACCTGCAAGTCTAGCTGACCCTGCACGTAGTGTAAGACCAAGGCAACTCAGTAAGACCAAGGTAAATTATTTTCTACATTTATATCTCCTCCTGAGATTTTTATTTAATAAGGTTAAAACACCTTATGGTAACTTGTTCTGGTAAAATACTTATAAGCTCTGTATTACTAAAATCTTGGTATTTCTAGCTTGGCTCCCACTGATGAGACCTCAATAAAGGTTGAAACCGGTCTGGGTAGTGGCTCCTTGCCTTTAATACAAAGCATCATACATCTCCTCCAGGAGATGTGCTTTGCATTAAAGGTAAATATTAAGATTAGTGATCAAAGCTTATTCTACTTTTACCATGAGTTGCCTTGGTTTTGCACTGCGTGCAGGGGCAGCTAGACTTGTAACACTTGCAAGCGCAAACCGCAAACTTGACTTGTTTGTCTGTTTGCTTACTTGGGAAATGGAGTAAAACCAGGTTTAAAATAGCTTGGTATCTTTAACACACACACACACACACACACACACACATATATATATATATATATATATATATGTGTGTGTTAAAGATACCAAGCTATTATACCCAAGGTAAAATACTTTCTACATTTCTACATATATATATTATTAGATTTTTTTTCTCCAAATCTGCTGCTTATTCTAAGAAAAGTCTTTCATGTTTATATTTGTTGTGGTGAAGCATAGTAATTTTTTCCATTTGATTCTGTGCAAGATATCTGAGGCATGGTCAGCTAGACCTGACTGACCAAGGATGCATTACTTTTGTTCTTCTAACAGGATGTTGGTAGATCATAGTTTTACCATAATAAGATAATTTGCCAGAACAAGGAACCTTGTAAACACCAGGAACAGAGAGGAGGAGGGAGTGGATCTTTAGTATCCACTCCCTCCTCCCAATTTCTTTATTTATTATTTCTTTTTGGCATTGTAACTATTGCACAGGAAGATCTGGCAAATAAAAGAGAGTTTGGTTGAAAGGGAAGCCTGGATAGAACAAGAGTTGAAGGCTCTGTTGACAAGGACTTTGATAATACCATATTGTTGAGAGGAAGAATGATGAGAAAGTTTAAAGAAAGGATGCACTTGGAAAATGTGTGATTAGAGTATCTAAATAATAAAAAAAAAACAACAGGCTATTGTATTTTCTTTTTATATAGTGAACTGGATTCTGTGGTGCTTGCTGTTGAGGTTGAGGAGGAAGGCATCTGAAGAGTCTGAGCCATGTAGCCAAGTATATAGAGAACACATCATCAATTTATTTTACCAGGTAGAAGGTTTGAGAATGGCAGCATCAAGGGCATGCTTTTCAAAATATTCCATATAGAAATTGGCTAGAGGGGGGAGAGACTATGACTGTCCCCCTCTATCTGGTTATATATGGTATCCTTCCAAGAGAAATAGCCATAATGGATGGAAAAATTGAAGATATCAGTGATATCATAGGGAGTGGGGAAGCATTTTCACTAAAGCTAAAGTGTTAGAAGTCTAAAAGCTAAAGGTAGCCAACAATATCCATAGAGGGTATCCCTCATAGGACTTAAGATTTTTAGTCTAATTTTTCCATTTGTTGTTTGGAGTGTTTTGGGTTTTGTGCTTTTAAAATTTTTTAGATGATGTCTCTGTGACTGAGACAAAATATAGGATCCATTAAACATTAAACTTGTTTTTTGTTGCTGTATTCATTCCATTAAGTCTAATGATGATTTTCTTTTACTATTCTGTCACTGCTTGTTTTGTTTAACAGTCCTTCAAAGAAATTACTCCAGACATTGAGAATACCCTATCTTCAGTTTTCATGTCATCTTTGATTTCTTTTACAGCACTCTTTTGAAACTCTGTTTGTACACTTTGTTTTAGTAGCCTCTATAGAACATTTTGCCGCCTTCTTGATATTTATTTTCTATATTCTTAACAAAGTCTTCTTCCCATGGCTTTGTTAAGCTACTGTTACACATAGCTCTATTACATTTTTTGCTGTAATCTTTTAGGACTTATTTTTTGGGAGCTTTTGGTGTGCTTTCTTCTTTTCTAGGACTCCTTCTTTGGAAGTGGAGAATGGTTTCCTTATTTTTCTGTCTCCTTGTGGACAACTTCACCATATGCCTCCCTAGCTGAATCAAAGAATATTTTATTCAGAATTTGCCATTGAGACTCCAAGATTTGGTTTTCAAACTGTTTAATTTTTTCTTGAATAATGTTTTATAGTGGAGCCCACAGTTCACCTGTAAAAGCTACTCAACTTTCTTTTACATATTTTGATTTTCAGTGTGATATTCATTTTTATCTTAATTAAAACTAAGTGATGATCACTTTCAATTTCAAATTCTCTGTATACTACTCTTGTATTATGAATTAGCATGAAGGCATCACTATCAACAATGACATAGTCAATGAGGCTTTTCTTATTTCTTGCATCTTCTGTCTATGTGAACTTGTTCACATCTTTATGTCAGAACATGGTGTTAGTAATGATTAATGTGTATCCTGAGCAGAAATCCAGCAAGTCCTTACCATTATTATTATTATTAGTCTTGCCCTTTTCTCCAAATTTTCTGAACACTTTTCTGTATGGTTGGAAGGATTCATTTGCTACTGTGCTGTTTAGATCTCTGCCAAGGAGATCTTGCCACTTTTTCCATTTTATTTATGTCAGCTGCTTGTTCTAAAGACTCAAAAATGTTTTTTACACTTTTTCCTTAGGAGAACTTTCTGTAGGAACATAGGCAGAGATAAGTTCCATTGTCCATTTCGTCATTTTGAAGTTTATCTGCATAACTCTACTTGAAATATCTTCTTTTATTTGATATAGATAAATCTTATAGATAAAAGAAGAGCTATCATTGCCTAATGATAGTTCTTCTTTTATCTATAAGATTTATCTGTCTGTGCAGTTCACCATCATTTTCAGGTGATCCTCTGAAGAGACACTTTGTTATTTGTTCTGCTAATGTCTATTTCACATTGAAAATCTTTAAATGCTTTGTTTGCTTTACTCATAATATCACCACCACCATTTGGAGACATATACTTGAATTTAACTGTCCTGCAATCATTAGCAATAATTCACCTTTATTTTTTATGCTTTTGCCATTAGTCTATATGCTTGAAAGCCAACCAACAGGCTGATGAGCGTTTCGGTAATCTTTGAAACTTAATCATTTCATTTCTGAAGTGGTGGTTGATTTCTCAACCTGCTCTTCCATCATATTTCCAGTTTTCACTTTTCTTTCTTGACAGAACTGGCCTCATCTTTCTTGGGGACATCCTTAATGTTGTTCTCTTTTTCACTCTCTGTATTATTAAACTCATAGTTTCAACCTCTTAATTTAATGCAAACAGCCATGCATTCATGCAGCAACCTATACTCAAACTAGTAGCTACATGAAAACCAAACCCAAACTCATTTCAACAGTTGAAATCAAAAATCGCCAACATACCATGTATTTCTCTTACAGATATCCTAACTGAATTATTCTCAAGCAGAATTCTTTGCCTCAACCCATTCCTGTTATACTTTTATTACTATTATTATTCAGGACCTCCATGGAATCACATGACTCACTGTGGGAAGTCAACCCCAGAAAACATAGTCTGTCATACCTCTCCTTAAACTCATTCACCGTTTGTGCTCTCATCACTGTATCAGACAGTGCATACCATGGTTCATCCACCATCCATGCAAAGAAATTACTCCTCGCCCTCTTGCACATAACTTCCTTTCACAACTTCCAGGGGACAGCCCTTGTCCTTGCTCCTTCCCCCTGTTCCACCAAACGAAAGAACTCCCTAGTGTCAATCCTGTAACTACCTCTCAACAGTTTAAATGTCTCAATCATATCACTTCTCCTTCTTCTATCTACTAAACTTTGCAATCCACATTCCTTTAGTCTCTCCTCATAACAACATTATACAGCCCTGATATCATCTTTGTTATCTGCCTCTGCACTCTTTCCAAGGTTAATTTATCTCCTTCATATTCTGGGGACCAAATTTGAGCACAATAGTCAGGATGTAGTCTGATCATGGCTTTATGCAATGGAATGACAGTTCCTTCATCTCTATTGGTCAGTGCCCTTCTCAGTATTGCAGCACTCCTCTGGGTTACCTTTACCACCTTTTGCAATATGTTCCCTGATCAAGTTATTATCACTCATTACCCCCAGATCCCTTGTCTCCCCAACTTCCTCCAACAGAATATGCAGCCTCCCATCGACATATCCCAAACTTCAAGACTTGATATTTAGCTGAATTAAACTGATACAGTGATGAGAGCACTTCATTTAATTGCCATTCATTTACCTATCTGTCCAGTTTATTCAAATCCTCTTTTAGGGCTGCCATATCTGCACTATTACTAATAAACCTTCCCATCTTTGTATCATCTGCAAGCAACTGAATTACCCTCTGCAATCCATTGACAATGTTATTGATATAAAGGTTAAACAATTTAGGTCCCAGTACTGAGCCCTGTTGGATCCCACTTGTAATCCTCTGCTTCCTTGATACTTCTCTCTCATACCCAACTCTCTGATACATTTAAAACAACCAATCCTGAATCCAGTTCACTAACCTGACATCCAAACCCATATGCTACAACGGAAATATCAGCTTATCATGGTACCCTGTCAAATGCCTTTGTAAAAAAAAAAAAAAAAAAAAAAAAAAGGCATAATATGCCTTTTCCTCATCAACCGCTCTTGCCACTTTAATATAAAAGGCAGTCAGATTACTAAAACCAGAGTATCCTTTAACAAATCGATGGTGACTCTCGCAGATAACATTATCCTCATCTGCCCAATGCTGCAAATGATCCCTCACCGATATCTCCAAAATCTTAACAGCTACTGACGAAATTCAAACTGGTCTGTAATTTGACACTTCCAGTCTGCTACCACCCTTATGCAGCTGCACTATCTTACCCTCCTGTTATTTTATGGCAGTGACTTACAATTTTGATTATTATGCTATTCTTATTTGCTTCACTAAATGAGTTATTGAATTTTATATAATTCTTCTATCATACTTATCTCCTTTCAAATCATTTATTTAATCCAACATAATCATATTATTCACTCCATCTATTTGCTAATATATTGCAGCCTCCATAGCTCAGTTGGTATAGACAAAGCCCTTTGGTCAGAAAAATCTGGGTTCGATTCCTGTTCATGATGTGAGGAACCTTTATCTGGTTTCTTTCGACTAAAGATGAGTTAGTGTGAGTTAGCCAGTCTCATATGGAGGTAGAGGGTTTTTTTCATCCTTCAGAATAGGCAAACCAGGCCATGAACACAAGCACACACAGATCTACAGTCAAAAATACATACTTAAAATCCATCATTGGAGGGCTCAATCTGTCCTAAGGGACACATGAGGAAAATTGGGGAAACCCCCACATGACAACAACAGCAATATTGCTTCAGTCAAGTCACATTTCTTCTCTCACAGGGAACATGTTTTTGTTTCTCATTCATTTAGATCATGAAATTGGCATATATCACCATATCCTTATTCGTCCATTCTGCTTTCTTAAACCTTTCCTCCTCTTCCTTCATGTTTTATTTCATTTGTTAACTTTCCTGCTATTTGGCAAGACTTTTCTAGTTTCTCAGATTCTTGTGTGATTTGTGGATCACTTGTCAAAGCCTCAAATTTTTAACATCTTGCTATATACTGTTTTTTTTTTTTTTGTTGTTTGTTTGTTTGTTTGTTTTCTTTCCATCAACTTTTTCACACTGCTTTCACCGGCTTGCATTCTGTCACCTCTGTTCTTGCTTTCATTCCACCTAGCTTATATCACTACCTGCCATGGCATGACATCTCATTTGCTCCTCTCATTTGAAATTCTACTCACATTTTGCATCTCATGATTTAAATAAATCTGCATTGTGCACAAAGGATAATGGCTGTCCATGTAATATCACAGTATGTAAGGCTATGTATGCACTTTGAGATGAAAGGATTACATCCTGTGTATCATATTGATGGCACTGGGTTGTAACTGGTAATTAATTTACGGAATTGACAACGCATATAAAGTAAATAAATTAAAGATAACTTTAATGAATCACTTCTATATTTCGGCAATGTCACATTGCCATCTTCGGGAACATAAAGATATGGTATGTGCACTAAGGAACTAACAAAGCAAATTAGGAAGAAAATAAGAACTAATTTTGTTCCTAAAGTCCTAATGGTGCCCTCTTGCAGGCTAATTTCGTAGTCTTGGCAGTTGGGCTGAAGTTCTCAAAATGAAAGTCTCCCAAATTTGGGGCAGTTTCATGCACCCAAATTTGTTGAGGTTAGGAATGTTTTTTAGAGCTGCTGAAGATTCTTTGAATAGTCTTTCGTATTTAAACTTGCTGCGATGGATTATTTTTGTCTTCTTCCAACGAATTTTATGGTGGGTATCTAAGGCATGGTCTGCCAGTCCAGAGCGGCTGTACTGGTGAAAACGGATGTAGTCTTGGTGTTCTGAAATCCTGATATTTGTTGTTCTGCCTGTTTGGCCAAAGTAGGACAATTTGCAGCTGCAAGGGACCTGGTATACACCAGGTAGGTCTACGGGAAGTGGTTGGTCTTTGGTAGAGCGGATAAGGGATGCCAACTTTTTATATGGTCTGTAACAGGAAGTAAGGTCATATTTTTTGAGGATATTAGTTATTTTTTCAGAGGTGCCCTGGATGTAGGGGATAGTGATAGACTTGGTGTAGTCTTTATTGTGGACGGGGGGAGGGGGGTTGTGGTTTACAGGTTTTAGTATTTTTTGGATTTTTTTGGGGTTGTAGCCATTGGCTAAGAAAGTGTTGAGGATGTGGTTTAGTTCCATAGTCAGGGCCTTGTCATCTGAGCAGATTAATTTTGCCCTGTTATATAGTGTTTTTATCACCCCATATTGTTGTGAGGGGGGGGGATTTCTGGTGAATGTATCTGCCAGTGTGGGTGGGTTTTCTGTAAACAGAGAAAACCAAAGATCCATCAAGCTGGCGGGTGATTAAAGTGTCTAGGAAGGGGAGGGTGTTGTTTTCCTCTTTTTCTAAGGTGAAATGGACTCTGGGATGTTGGTTGTTTAAGTGTGTTAGGAAGGAGTGGAGTGTATCTGAGCCATGTGGCCAAATAGCAAACACATCATCCACATAACGAAGCCAAATAGTGGGTTTTTGTGGGGCGGAGTTTAAGGCTTTCTCTTCAAATGTCTCCATAAAGAAATTGGCCAAGGGTGGGGAAAGTGGTGAACCCATGGCTGTCCCCTCTATCTGTTTGTAGAACTTTCCTTGCCAAACGAAATAGCCTGAGTTCATTGTGAACTGAAATAGGGCTGAGATATCAGGAGGAAACTTGGCTTGGATGAGCTCAAAGGTTTCTTTGAGTGGGACATTAGTGAATAGGGAGGAGACGTCAAAACTGACCATTATGTCAGTGTGTTGGAGTGTGAGGTTTTCTATACTGGCTTTAAAGTGGGCCGAGTTTTTTATGTGTGATGGTGTGTTGCCAGTGTAGTGTGTGAGCGTTTTGGCTAAATGTTTGGCTAATTTATATGTGGGGGAATCAATGCCATCCACTATGGGACGTAATGGCACATTTTGTTTATGTATTTTTGGGAGTCCATATAATTGGGGGGGTCTAGAGTTATAAGGTTTAAGTTTGTTGGTGACTTCCACAGGCCAAGAAGTGACTTTCTTAAGGAGACTGTGGATAGTTCTAATCTGAGAGTTGGTCGGATTATATTCAATGGGGAGGTAAGTAGTACGGTCTCGTATTAAAGAATTTAGCTTACCTTTGTAGTCTTTTTGGTTAAGTACCACAGTGGCGTTTTCACCATACTGTTTTCACCAGTACAGCCGCTCTGGACTGGCAGACCATGCCTTAGATACCCACCATAAAATTCGTTGGAAGAAGACAAAAATAATCCATCGCAGCAAGTTTAAATACGAAAGACTATTCAAAGAATCTTCAGCAGCTCTAAAAAACATTCCTAACCTCAACAAATTTGGGTGCATGAAACTGCCCCAAATTTGGGAGACTTTCATTTTGAGAACTTCAGCCCAACTGCCAAGACTACCAAATTAGCCCGCAAGAAGGCACCATTAGGACTTTAGGAACAAAATTAGTTCTTATTTTCTTCCTCATTTACTTTGTTAGTTCCTTAGTGCACATACCATATCTTTATGTTCCAAAAGATGGCAATGTGACATTGCCGAAATATAGAAGTGATTCATTAAAGTTATCTTTAATTTATTTACTTTATATGCGTTGTCAATTCCGTAAATTAATTACCAGTTATGTCTAACCAACGTATAAGTCTTACTACTAGAATCATGATCATCCACGGAGATGCAATCGCACAAAAGGCCCGTCAATACGGCAAATTGAGGTTGAAAATATCGAGGCAAATAAATCGTCTGACGTTCCTAAAACGCTGCCGGGATAACAAAGTGAACCCCAACTGTGTCAAACTAAAGCACCGTTTCACTTCCGAGAAAGCTCTACGTATTTACAACCGCACTAGCTTCGCCCTGTTAAGAGAACAAATTACCGCGACCCGCGTTCTCCTTGCCGACGAAAACAAAACCGTACGGGCGCTAGAGGAAGAGCTTTCTAACACACTCGGCCTTGATCTATGGTCGATACTTCATGACATTTCATGCACATCGGCAAGAAAGGAATTCGAAAAAATACGTAGTCGGCACGTGAAAAAATACGAAAACCTGACAAAGACTTCTACTTCTGTACCCCAGCCACCACTTAACCCAGTAGTCAACCTCTCGTCGGCAGTTTTAAAGCCTGAAGCACTCACCGTACTTTCATGTGGTCACAATTTCGCCCTAGCTCCTAAAAGGATACCTGCTGAAGAAATCATGATCCAAATAGAGCGTGGAATTCGCAACCTGCCTAACCACATCGCCAACAACGTGAGACTGGATGTAGTCGGTGTTCTCACTAAAGCCAAACCTCCAAAATCCAACTTACCAAAAAACGAATATACAGCCCTACAAGAATTAAAAAACAACAAAAAAATAGTAATCACCAAAGCTGATAAGGGAAGCGCCACTGTGGTACTTAACCAAAAAAACTACAAAGGTAAGCTAAATTCTTTAATACGAGACCGTACTACTTACCTCCCCATTGAATATAATCCGACCAACTCTCAGATTAGAACTATCCACAGTCTCCTTAAGAAAGTCACTTCTTGGCCTGTGGAAGTCACCAACAAACTTAAACCTTATAACTCTAGACCCCCCCGATTATATGGACTCCCAAAAATACATAAACAAAATGTGCCATTACGTCCCATAGTGGATTTCATTGATTCCCCCACATATAAATTAGCCAAACATTTAGCCAAAACGCTCACACACTACACTGGCAACACACCATCACACATAAAAAACTCGGCCCACTTTAAAGCCAGTATAGAAAACCTCACACTCCAACACACTGACATAATGGTCAGTTTTGACGTCTCCTCCCTATTCACTAATGTCCCACTCAAAGAAACCTTTGAGCTCATCCAAGCCAAGTTTCCTCCCGATATCTCAGCCCTATTTCAGTTCACAATGAACTCAGGCTATTTCGTTTGGCAAGGAAAGTTCTACAAACAGATAGAGGGGACAGCCATGGGTTCACCACTTTCCCCACCCTTGGCCAATTTCTTTATGGAGACATTTGAAGAGAAAGCCTTAAACTCCGCCCCACAAAAACCCACTATTTGGCTTCGTTATGTGGATGATGTGTTTGCTATTTGGCCACATGGCTCAGATACACTCCACTCCTTCCTAACACACTTAAACAACCAACATCCCAGAGTCCATTTCACCTTAGAAAAAGAGGAAAACAACACCCTCCCCTTCCTAGACACTTTAATCACCTGCCAGCTTGATGGATCTTTGGTTTTCTCTGTTTACAGAAAACCCACCCACACTGGCAGATACATTCACCAGAAATCCCACCACCCCCCCTCACAACAATATGGGGTGATAAAAACACTATATAACAGGGCAAAATTAATCTGCTCAGATGACAAGGCCCTGACTATGGAACTAAACCACATCCTCAACACTTTCTTAGCCAATGGCTACAACCCCAAAAAAATCCAAAAAATACTAAAACCTGTAAACCACAACCCCCCCCCCCCTCCACAATAAAGACTACACCAAGTCTATCACTATCCCCTACATCCAGGGCACCTCTGAAAAAATAACTAATATCCTCAAAAAATATGACCTTACTTCCTGTTACAGACCATATAAAAAGTTGGCATCCCTTATCCGCTCTACCAAAGACCAACCACTTCCCCTAGACCTACCTGGTGTATACCAGGTCCCTTGCAGCTGCAAATTGTCCTACTTTGGCCAAACAGGCAGAACAACAAATATCAGGATTTCAGAACACCAAGACTACATCCGTTTTCACCAGTACAGCCGCTCTGGACTGGCAGACCATGCCTTAGATACCCACCATAAAATTCGTTAGAAGAAGACAAAAATAATCCATTGCAGCAAGTTTAAATACGAAAGACTATTCAAAGAATCTTCAGCAGCTCTAAAAAACATTCCTAACCTCAACAAATTTGGGTGCATGAAACTGCCCCAAATTTGGGAGACTTTCATTTTGAGAACTTCAGCCCAACTGCCAAGACTACCAAATTAGCCTGCAAGAGGGCACCATTAGGACTTTAGGAACAAAATTAGTTCTTATTTTCTTTCTCATTTGCTTTGTTAGTTCCTTAGTGCACATACCATATTTTTATGTTCCCGAAGATGGCAATGTGACATTGCCGAAATATAGAAGTGATTCATTAAAGTTATCTTTAATTTATTTACTTTATATGCGTTGTCAATTCCGTAAATTAATTACCAGTTATGTCTAACCAACGTATAAGTCTTACTACTGGGTTGTAAGATATTGATGAGTCTAGGGATTTGAGGGTAATGGTAGATAGAGAGTTAAAATTCAGAGGGCATATTTCAAAATTTGGCAAAATAGCTCAGAGAATTATGTAGATGTTGAAGAACACATTCACAAGTAGAGATGGGGAGGGAATTATCCATCTTTATAAGGCCTTATAAAGATGGATAATATATGATTTATATGGTTACATCTTGACTACTATGCACAGATTTGGTCACATGGAGTTTTTTGGGAATCAGGAGTTGGAGAGTAGAGATGAGCAACCAAGCTGGTAACAGATCTATGGAATGGCTCCTAATGAGGATAGATTGACAGAGTGTGGGTTGCATGTTTAGTTGATGAGCATAAAAGATAGAACATTATAGAGAAAAGATCTAGAGGTCACCCCTGGAAGTTGTGTAGGAGTGTAATTAGTAAAGGGTGTGTAGACAGGCTATGGTTTTTGCTTGTAAGTGGTGAATGAGCAGAATAGATTGCCAGAATTAGTTATGAGTGCCCTAATAGTGAATGAGTTTAAGGAGAGATATGATAGGTATTTTGTGTATAAAGATTAATGTGGGTCTCCCACAGTGAGTCACCTGACTCAATGGAGATACCCATATAATACTCCTTCCTCCTCCTCTGCATGTTTATCCTGCTTCCAATGCAGGATCTGTGTGTTGAATTAGATACGACTTTGTTAGTACAACCCCCAACTAGCCTGCAGCTTGGGGAGGGATGCATTTTAGATTGTAACAGTGTGTATTCATGGGGCCAGTTTGCCTGTTCTGAGGGATGAAAAACCTAAGTGTCCTGGAGAAAAAACCCTCTACCTCTGTATGAGACCAGCTAACTCACCTATAGTTGAAAGAGACCAGATAAAGGTTCCTCATGTCATCAACAGGAATCGAACCCAGGTCTTTCCAACCAAAGGGCTTTGTCTATGCTGACGGAGCTATGGAGGCTCTATACACAGAAACTAACCCATTTATGTCATGCATAATATTTTTAAAAGCAAATGTTATATAATACTGCTAATAATGATATACTTCACTTGGCACAGAAACCAACCCATTTATGTCATGCATAATATTTTTAATCAAATTTTAAATCAAATACAAATAAGATTAAATCATGAGCTATCATATACAAGAGAGATAAACCAAGGGGTCTGACAGGGATGTCCCCTCTCAGCAACTCTTTTTAATATCTACTTAAATGAAATAATCAGCAAGGAAGGCAATGGGAAACCACCTTGCTCATAATCATCTCTCCCTAGAATGGTAGCATATAGCTACCCTCCCGTGGCCGTATGGCAGATGGGAACCAGAAGAAGAAATGAAATAATAATAAAATGGAGTAAAAATTTACATCAAGGAATTCAACTTTTACCTACGGTTAACTTAAACACTCTCCTCTTTGCAGACGACCAAGTAATAATTACAAATTCTGAAGATAACTTACAGAAAGCTATTTTAAATCTAAATGAGATATCCAAAGATTATGGTATGATAATATCAACGGAAAAATCAAAAACTATGGCCTTTAAAGGACAAGATCCAGCAAGAACTAAAATAGTAATAGATAACAAGATCTTAGAACAGGTGAATTCATTTAACTACCTAGGATGTATGATCACATATGAAAATGAAAAAGATATAAACGTAAAAATTGCAAAATATTTTAAAATAACAGGTGTAATTAACTCTATATTTAAACCAAACCTAGTTCAAAAACAAACCAGGCTAAAAGTATTCAATACATTAGCCTTACCAGTCTTAATTTATGAAAGCGAAATCTGGACAATAAAACAAAAAGACAAACAAAGATTAACAACAGCAGAAATGAAGTTTATGAGAAAAACTGCAAAGTATACCCTATTTGATCACAAAAGAAACGAAGATATTATGAAAGAATTAAACCAAGAACCAGTAATGGAAAAAATTAAAAAATATAAACATAAATGGATGGAACACATTCAAAGAATGAAAACAGGAAGATTACCAAAACAAGCCTTAAAGTACAAGCCATTAGGAAAAAGAAAACCAGGACGTCCTCTTAAACGATTCAACAATGACTTCTAAGGCTGGAACAGGCCATGCTAGGACTAAATCCTTAATATGTATGATGATGATGATAATATTTTTAAAAGCAAACGTTATATATAAACTCAAAATAAATAAACATTACTTTTGAGATATTTTCTATACCATGAAGACAGTTCACAAATATTAGTTTTACAGGAAAATTCTACCAAAACAAAAATTTGAAATTTTCGGTCACACACGCACATATATTTTGTGTTGTTCCTGCTATGAAAGATCTTTAGTAAATCAATAATACATTCATACTGTGAGTGTGCTAAGGATTTTTTTTCATTTTTATTAATTATATATATATATAGATAGATAGATAGATTTTTTTAAATATTTTTATTTATTTTTACATACTCTGGAAACCCTACTCTACAGACCAAACATGGAACTTTTTTTTCAAAGTGCTACTTCAGGTCTCCAGTAAACAGGACAGTGGTCTCACACTGAGCAATATATTCATCTCGTGCCTGAAGACAATCACAAACATCCATGCCTGCAGCAGCATTTGAACTTGCAATCTGTTAGTTGGGGAGTGGTTACACTAACCACTTGGCTAACCAGACCAGCCTGATTGTATTGCTGAATATGTACAAATATGCCTTTCTGTCTGAAGCAGAACATGTTATTAAGATAAAGTGAACTACTAGCATATGCATGACATGTGTGAAACATAGCCTGATGCGAACATGTGTGAAAATAAAAGAGATGGACCAAGGTCCCTCTTCTCTTCCTTTAGGCCTTAGAATGCATTGATTCACATTTAAAGTGAGGTCCATAAAAACTCGAAGGAATTAACTCATGTTAATGTTTATTGGAATATACATGCATCTACAGATAATAATACAGTAAATAGGCCACAGATAATGAATACTAACTTAAATTATATGGTTGATAAATTATTTTGCTCGTGTCACCTAGGTATCATCATTGGACAAATACTGAGCATGTTCATGCAGGCACATTAGTAAGAAAGCAAACACAGACTGAGTATATATGTCAGAATTCTATAGTTCTAACTGGGACATTCTATGGGCGTGATGCTGGAAGCTAGTTGAAGGTCTTGTGATGATGGTCTCCCAGATTTTTGGTAGAGTAAAGCAGCTGAATTTCTTGAGATTTGTAAGCCTGAGACGTTAGAAGCCTCAACATTCAGCATACAATTTCTTATGTCAAATGGCTAGTAACTTATAGCAAATCTCAATCACACAAAGGCCACTTCTTCAGATGGACTGGTTTATTTTTTGAGATTTAGAATTATCAAGGTATTGAAGATAAGTATGAATTATTAAAACAATTTTCTTTATAACCATTTGGCACTTAATTTAGAGTGGGATGGGATTCAAACCTAGGTCTTTCCAATACATACATTATATCCAGCATTTCAAAATATAGGTACTATATTATTGGAAAGACCTAGATTTGAATCCCATTTAAAATATGAGAATCTTCATAAGGCTTTTTAAATGAAGGTGAATTACCTGGTCTCATATGGAGATTTAAGGATTTTGCATCCTCCTAAACAGACAAACTAGTAAACTATGAACAGGACAGTAGACAATGGAGATAGGATTAACTGCCCTATCAGCATCCAAATTAGATTGAAAGCTATTTGCTTGTAAATAGGCCATTGAGTCTAATACATAAAGGAATAGATGGAACATTATAACAGGAAATAACAATGTAAACTTAAATATCTCTATCATATCACCTCTTTTCCACCTATCTACCAAACTCTGACATTCTAAGTTTTATTTATTCTTTGCTTGATTATTATTATTATTATTGCACTCTCCATGGGGTCAGCAGACTCATCAAGGGAGGTTCATTTGGCTGACAATATATTTTTCATAACGAATCTTAAAATCCTTAACACTTCTTGCATTAACAACACATTGCACTAATGCATTCCATTCGCTGACAATTCTCCATGTAAAAAATCTGCTCCTCACATCCCTCTTCACACTCTCACATAACTTCCAGGGATGGCCCCTGGTTTTCCTCTTTTGCCTTCTACTCTTTTTATAATCCCCTCCAGATTAATCTGATAGAATCCCCTCACTAACTTAAATGTCTATCATATCACCTCTTTTCCTCTTATCTACCAAACTCTGCAATCCACATTTCTTCAATCTCTCTCCATGGTAATCTTTCATTACCATGCATTCCATGTACTGATATTGTCTTAGTCACTCATCTGTGGACCCTCTCCAATGTTTCCACATCACACTGAAAACCAGGTAACCAAATCTGAGCACAGTTGTAAAATTATGGTCTGACCATAATTTTACAACTGTTACAACTGAAGTGGTTGTGCTACTTCATACAGTAGCACAACCACTTCCTTATCCCTACATGTTAGAGTACTTCGTATCATAGCAGTGCTGCAATGTACAGTTTTTACGACGCTTGCAGTATGCTCTCCAAACCTGTCTACTGCCAACCATCACTCCCAAATCTTGAATCTCATATGCTGAAATATGGCATTGTCAATATAGTAGAAAGCCTTGTATTTCTACAATGCAACACCTTGCACTTATTAATATTAAAACTACAACCCCCACTCCTTTGTCCAGGTCAAAAGTCTATTCAAATCTTCCTGAAGGAAATTAACATCGGCAGTGCTACTTATACTTCTCCTCAACTTTGCATCATCAGCATACAACTGAAGATCTCCAGTCAATCAACATGATATATCATTTACAAACAAGTTAAATAGCAGTGGCCTGAGAACAGAAGCCTGGGGTATGCCACTGGTTACCCTCCTTTTTTGAGACACTGCTCTATCATACACAACTAGCTTGCATCATTCAGAGAACAAATCTCTGATCCATCTAACCAATATACTATCTATTTCCATCTTCTGTACACTAACTTATCATGAGTTAATCTATCAAATGCTTTTGAAACATCCGAGAATATCACCGTATATGATTCTCCCTTATCTAACATACTCGTTACCCTATCATAAAATGCAGGTAAATTGCTAAAACAGGATGGACCCTTTATAAATCCATGCCTACCATTATAAAGAATGCCACATCCATCAACCCAGTCCTGTATTCTATTCCTAACCAATCTCTCCATCATCTTGACAACAACTGCAGTTATATAGACTAGTCTATAATTGGAAACTTCTGTCGTAGAGCCATGCTTGTTGAGTTGTTGAGTGGTACTATTTTGCCTCCTTTCCACTCCTTAGGAAATCCTGCATGCTGCAATACTTTCATTAAATAAAATTTAATTAAGAATAACTGGTGATATGTCATTCTTTCCCACAGCATTATTAACATGTAACCCAATCAACACTGATTCTTTGATTTCCAATTCTCCTAAACTTGCCTCCCTTCTCTATACTTAAATCATCATTTACACCAGTATGGTATACACTGATAAAGTGCTCATTCAATAATTCCAATATATTCTTTGTAGTGGTCACTCTGCTGCCATGACTATCCACCAGTGTCAACCGGCCATAATTATTCTTTCTCTTGCTTGCCATGTAGCAGAAAAATTCTCTTGAGTTAACCTTGACCTGACCAGCCAATCTGCTCTCATATTGTTACTTTTCTTTCATTACCATGCTCATCAATTTCCTAGCCTGCAATTTATACTCTTCATGGATCCACTCACCACAAACTATCCTGTACCTCCTCTATAGTATTTTCTTTTCCAACAGAACTTGCTTGATTTCGCTGTTTGTCCATTTCACTCCTACTCTGTTTACTCGCTGAACCCTTGGTATGCAGTTATAAATTGCTTGTGTCTGATACTGCCTTGTGAATTTCCTTGCACTGTCAACATCTTTTCTGCATTGCTCATCTAGCCAACGTATTGATACTAGTTGACTACTGAGCTTCCTATAATCACCTGCTTCATACTTCCACGTGTACCCATTTTTGGCTGTACCCTTTTCTTGTTTCACTATTTCTCAAACAAGTGCCTTGTGATTACTCTTACCAACCGGCGGCAGTGTCAACACCTCATTAACAAGTAATCTTTTGAAGTTATCACCAAATCCGAAACACTAAAGCCTCTTGAGTTGCTTCAGTCACATACTGCTTGAAATATTTATCTCTTAGAAAATCAACAAACTTGCTCTCCTTGTTCCCATGCACTATCTCTCCTTCCATTCTATAGTCCTGTAATTAAAGTTTTGCCATCAGGATCTCCTTCTTTATACATGCTAACCAATTTGCCTAAACATTTCACAATCATTATTCTCTGCATTCCCTGGCTTCTAACTGCATCCTATCAGATATACTAGCCTGTTAATTCAACTTTATTTGTATTACTGCAACCATATCTTAAATTTCATATATCCATCTTATTTTTGTCATACAATCCATTTAGTTGTGCTGTCCTGTTTCCCAAGTAGATTCTGATCATTTACTACATCAACTTCTTGACTCTGTGCCTTCTCAGAAAACAGTAGCTTTCTAAGTGCCCTAACATCAAACACCACATTCAAATGCAATCCATCAACTTTAAACCATTCCAACTTTCCTTCAAATTTATTTCATAGATTTACAAATTGAACTTCCTTTGCCACACACAACTCAGCCATCTTGCTATTCATTATCTCTGCTTTCCTTCATCAGTTCACCATTGTCATATCTGGGCAACACACTAATGACTTTTTCAACAACGTCTCTGTCGATATTTTTTTTCCCCACAACTGTCATTTGTGCCCATTACTACCACTAATTTTGATGCCCTGTCTTTTATTTTCTGCAATGCCTCAGTTATTTGTTTCATTGTTCCACCAAAAAAGCATGTTTTGTATATTTTATTAGTCATCACTCCTGTAATGATCGAGTTCCCCATACGATGTTATATGACTATCCTTTGACTCTCTCCTCATAATACTAACTTTCTCATTCTCATCAGCCAATCTCTTCTTTAGATGTTTAATATCCTCTTACAGATGTTTCATTTCACTTTTCATTTTCACTAACTCTTGCCTAAGCTCTCTACAGTGGACCCAACTCGTGCGCCCATTTCTAATTACCGTAATTTATCAAGACCTTTTTCACATATGTTAATGCTTTCCTTCTTTTTTGTTTACCCAAACAGTCCACAAATCTTTCACATTTTTCGGTATATACATATAGCAATATTTGCAACTCATCCACTGCAAAAAATCCAAGGCAGAGTTTGATCTTCATACCGAAGCTTTCTATGCTGCTGACGTGCATTTCTTTATGGATGGATGCCATTTTCAGAAGCAGTAAGAACAAATAAGTAGCATAACACAATATAAACAACAAAACTTCCAACATGAACACTACTGCAGAACACTTGTATCCAAACTGAAAAAATGCACCGCAATTTGTGATAAAAAAGCCCCACTATACACTAATTAAAACACTTTTTTAAGCACAGCTCACACCTGCTGCTACATTCACTCGCAACTTTAACGCACTGTTATGACAGTCTCAAATTTGCAACCTTTTAATACTCTCACTTTTTTTATTATTATTTTATTTATTTTTTAACGGTCCTTCATTCATTCATTCACTTTCTTGTTAAATGCAATAATTGCCTTAATGTTGAGGCTTCCTGTATTAGTTATTTTGCAATAAATAATAAAATAAGAATTTATTTGGATGAAGTGTCAGGTTTAGCATTGTCCTATAAATAATGCTATTGGGAATACACTCTCTGAAAAAATGTAAAAATATTTTTATTCTTTTGTGAAATAATTTATGTGAACCAAGATCTTCAGTAATAACAGAAGGAATACTATTTTCAGGAACGCATATTTATGGAAAATGTTGGAGCAGTCAAGGAATTATGTAAGGTTACAGATAATTTAGAGAACAGAATAGATGAATTAGAGAGAATTAATAAGAAGTTGAGTAAACTTAAAAGATTTGATAGCTTAAAATCAACTTCTAGTGGAAGCACAATTACAAGGTAAATAAATTCATATTTTGAAGTACTATATTTGCTTATGTTTCTCAAATTGTCTTTAGTTGCTTTTCTGAAAGTAGTTGTGTCTTAGCTTGATGTGCGTGCATGTGTGTGTGTGTTGATCATTAAATTATTATTTATACCAGTCACCTAATGGATGTGGACATCTGAAATAGTGTCATAAGGGATGTCGATTTTTTCAGCCAAAAACTAATGTAACAAAAATAACTAACACTGGATTTATAGGTCATCATCATGAACGATGGGCTCACTGCCTGTTGGTATCCAATGCCTCCTTGACTATCTTCTTCCACCTTTCTTTGTCCAGTATGCAGTGTTGCAGTTTCTGTAAATCCATTCCACACCAGTCCTTTATGTTGTGTATCCATTCTCTGTATGGTCTACCTCTTCTGTTTACACCATCCATAATACCAAACATGAAAGTCTTTATCTTCCGGTCCTCACGCATTCTGCAGATGTGTCCAAATAATTGCAGCTTCCATTGTATAATCTTCTACATTAGATTCTCCTTTGGTTGTATCTTTCGATACAGCTCTTCATTTGTGATTTTCTGTACCCATTCTATTCTTAGAAGCTTCCTGCAACAAGTTATTTTGAATGCCAAAATTCTTTTTCTTGATTCCTTATTTATTACCCACATTTCAGATCCATACAGTATGCCACTAAAGATGCATGCTTCTAAGTACTCTTAGTTTCGTTTGCAGGCCGATTGCTTTACTTTTCCAGATATTATCCATGGCCTTCAGATTTGTTCTTCTCTTTGCAATCCTGATCTTTATTTCTTTTTTAGAGTCCAAATCATATGTCATTTTACTTCCCAAATATGTGAATTGTTCTACATTTTCTATATAAATTCCATCCACTTGTATCTTTTGTTTCATGTTCTTCTCACCAAATGCTATTGTCTTTGTTTTTTCCAAGTTCATAACAAATCTCTTCCCTTCCTCATTTAACAGTTTCAATGTTTTTTTTTTGTAGTTCTCTTGTGTCTTCTTCAAAATTAACAATGTCATCTGCAAATCTCAGATTGTTAATTCTCATCCCATATATTGATATTCCTTCATTTTATCCATTGTTCTTTCTAAATTTCCAAATTAGATGAAAATGCTTAGTGGTACTAGACAGGGGGACCTAAGTCCCCCTGTCTAGTACCAAATCATCACCTGTTCTAACTGCTGCAACTGCATTCTTATAAACATCTTTTAATATAGCTATTAGTTTTATGTCAATTCCATAACATTCTAGCACTGCTAATGTCAGTTTCTGGTCAATACTGTCAAATGCCTTCTGAAATCAACAAAGCAAGTATATATATATATATATATATATATATATATATATATATATATATATACTTGCGAGACCTCAATAAAGGTCGAAACCGGTCTGGGTAGTGGCCCCTTGCCTTTAATACAAAGCATCATACATCTCCTCCAGGAGATGTGCTTTGCATTATGGGTAAATATTAAGATTAGTGATCAGAGCTTATTCTCCTTTTACGATGAGTTGCCTTGGTCTTGCACTACGTGCAGGGTCAGCTAGACTTGCAACACTTGCAGGTGCAAACTTGACTTGTTTGTCTGTTTGCTTACTTGGGAAATGGAGTAAAACCAGGTTTAAAATAGCTTGGTATCTTTAACATATATATATATATATATATATATATATATATATGATGTGTGTGTGTGTGTGTGTGTGTGTGTGTGTGTGTGTGTGTGTGTGTGTTTGTTTTTTCTTCTAGCTTTCTCTGCTATTAACCACATTGTCAAAATTTGTTGAATTGTACTTCTATTTTTCCTAAATCCTGCTTGCCTGTCTGCAAGGTATGCTTTCAATTGTGTTTTCAATCTTTCTGTCAGTATCATGATAATCACCTTACCAAGCTGACTTGTCAAAGCAATTGTTCTATAATTTTTACATTCTAGCTTATTTCCTTTCTTATATAATGTCACTGATATCAATTTCAACCATTCCTCTGGCATTTTCCCTTCCTTCCATGCCATATTACATAGTTGGTGCATTTCTATAACCATACTTTTGCTACCATATTTAATAATTTCTTCAGTGATGTTATCATTACCAGGACTCTTGTGTTTTAACCATTCTATTGCTTTTTTTCTATCTGTCCTCTTAAAATGTCCATGTCATACTCATTGCCTGGTGGTGATATCTGCTTCAATTCTTCAATCAGTTTCCCAACTCCATCTAAATCTAGTTTTTCTTCATATAACTTACTACAGTAACTTGTCCACCGCTGTAAAATTTTATCTTTATTCATCAATTTGCCTTTATCATCTTTAATTGTGATCTGTTATGGTTGCCACCTTTTATTAATGGTTCTGATCATTTTGTACACCTCCCTAGTTCTTTCTCTCCACAGTGCTGTTCTGTATTACTGCATTGGGCTTCTAACCATTTCATCTTATCCATTCTGACTGCTTTCTTCACCCCATTACACTTTATTCTATATTGCTTCTCTGTTTGTTCTGATGTATCCCTTCTTATCTTCAACTACATCTTCTATCATCTTCATTACTCCTTTCACTCTTAGATTCGAATTTTTTTCTTTGTCCACACTTTTAAGTTTCTCTTTTAACACTGTTGTGTGCCTTCTTCCTATTTCTGCTTCACTTATTCTTGCTGTATCTCTTTGTTACTAATGATGGAGATTTATATTTTCTTTTTAATTTCAATTTGATGTTTGCAATCACTAAACTATGATCCGAATCTATATCTGCTCCTTGAAAAGTTCGACACTGTTGTACTGATGTTATCCATCTTCTTTTAATCGTAAGCATGCCAATCATGTCCTTGGTTTTCCCATCATTTGATCTCATCCAAATTCTAACATTTTTTCACCTCTTTCATTTCTTTCTCCAAAACCATATTTTTCCATGATGCTTTCCCAACCATCATTTTCTATTCAATCTCCTTCAATAATTAGTACATCTTGCTTTGGTATTGTTTCTATTGTCTCTGTAAGATTTTTTTAAAATAAGTAAATATCCTCATCTGTGCTGTCAGATGTGAGTGCATATATCTGGAGTATTGATATATATTAAAATGGTTTTGCTTGAATTCTTGCTAGAGTAAAATCTTGCTGAGACTGATTTGTAGCCTAACAGTGCCTTTCTAGCTTTTTTTGTTAAGAAGGAAACCAACTCCTACTCTGTGCTTGGTGCAATGCCTGACCATATGACTTCGCATCCATTTATCTCTCCTGATGATGTCTATCGCATCTCTGCCAGTCCTAGTATACCACACCAATATCTCTTCATTTCCTTGCGAAGTAATTCTAGTTTTCCTGACATCCATTATGTCTGTAAATTCCATGTTCCTACTGATAATAGTTCTGTCAGTTTCCTTTCGGTATCCCACTTTTTGATCCAACCCCAATCGCTCGATTGGGTATCGTGGACCTTGTTCATCTGGGTGATGTCTAAGCCAACATGTTTTAACTGTTGATTGTATAGGCATCAGATAACAATCGTGTTTTTTATTTACAGTCTGAGCATTGACACTCATCTGACCGAACCTCCTCCTTTATCCAGGCTTGGGACTGACATGAGACCCCTAAGGATCCTATGGCTGAGTTTTTTTATATGTCATAGTTATTTAATTAAACCTACTAGTTTTACCACATATGCTATACGTGGTGAAACCATATAGTGGCTTCATCTGGGTTAATTTCAGTAAATAGGCATAAATATGAATCATTACATAACTAAAAACTGAAAAGTACTAGCACTGGATTTACACCCAGTGTTAGTACTTTTTTGATATGGAGCCTACAAGAGGATCTGCGATAGACTGGCATTATAGACATAACAGATGCCAGTACAGTGCTGTCTGTCAGATGAAAAATTATGCATTTTTGTGTTAAAGAAATTCTGGAAGGCATGCTATTGATGGGATTTTGCTCCAATAAACGAATTAGGTTACAGATCTTGAGAACAAAACAGGATAATACTGATAGTGGCAGTGACATAAAAAAAATAAGGAAGGCATGCTGCCTCTTTATAAGGACTTGCTACACTCTAGGCCAGTGCTTCCCAAACTTATGGATGTAAAGGCCATCTTTGGAAAAATTAAGATATTTCACGGCCCCCCATCGAAAAAAAAAAAAATTGTAATACAGATATATATTATTATAATATTTATTGTATTTATATTCAGTACAATTTATATTCAAGATTTTGCATTTGTTTGTAAGCTTTTTTTGTGCTTCTTATCAGTACCTTTGAAATGAAACTTATATGAATAACCATATCTCATCTCATCTCATCTCATCTCATCTTCTTTATACCCTCTTTTACCTTGCGGTGTTGAGGATTTATTAATCATCAGACCTCAAACCGTTCACATGATTAGGTGGTCAGTCCTATGCCCCGGTATATCCTATGCCCTGTAGCATTGAGTTCTCAACACTACAGGGCATTTTTTTATTTTAGTTGTTATCACCAGGAGCATGTGTTCAAAAGAATGTATTGCCTAAATATGAAACAAATGTAGACTGGATGAATCAAAACTTTTGACTAACTCTGATTTTTAGCTGTGCTGTAAAGTGAAAATGAATAATGATGTCGTTGAACTAATAGTTTGCACATATATCAGAAAGCGACATATCTTATAAAATCCCATAAAACAAACAATAAATCAGTAGAGGTTAGGAAGTATCATTTCATAATAGTACCTTACTAACCTTCTGTTATTCAAGGATGATATCTTCCTTGAATTAGAATTCCAGCTAATTAATTCATTTTGTTATTATTAACAGAGACCTCCTTCTCCGATGAGTCAGGGACTCATCAGAGAAGGCCACATTCTACACACGCACGCACGCACGCACGCACACACACACACACCAGCTATCATGCTCGTTCTTAAATTCGTTCACATTGCTTGCACACACAACATCCAATGGCAATCCATTCCAATCATGCGCTACTCTATGAGAGAAAAATCTACATCTTTCTTGGCAGCATTCATTCTCAGCTTCCAAGGATGCCCTCGTCTTTTCCCAACCTTCCATAAAATGAAAAATTCCATCAACTGAAATTCAAAGTTTGTATGTCTCAATCATATCACCCCCTCTTTCTCCTATATGCTAGTGTCTGCAGTCTACAAATTCTCAGTCTGTCTTCATAATCAGTATTCAACAATTCTGATATCATTTTAACACTCTCCTTTGCACTCTCTCTCTCTATTGTATAAGAATCACAACAGAAATCAGACTAGACCACAGCACGCAATAGTCCAAGTGAGGTCTTATCAAGGCCTTGTTATGAAACATACTTATCTTTATATGCTAAAGTTCAGTTCAGCATTGCAATTATCTTTTGAGTTGTATTTGTAATCTTTGCTACATGGTCCTTGAACTTCAGCTTTCTGTCAATTAACATTCCAAGATCTCTAGCATGATCTGTTTCTTCTAGCATAATCCCACCAATATAATATGACACTGGATATCTATTGCACTAAACTGACATCCATTTTCCAATGTCCACAATTCCAGCCTATTCAAATTATTTACAAGTAATGCATATTAGCCACATTCATTCCTGATTACTCTGTCTATCTTTGCATCATCAGCAAATAGCTGTGTGTTATTAGTGTACAGATTGAATAATAGTGAACCAAGGACTGATGTTTGTGGTACACCACTGGTTATCCTTAAATCTTGCAGACTCACATCCCCCCCAATAATCATTTAAGTCAATAAAAAGTACAGTGTGAAGTTATTATGCTGTCTGAATACAAACCTAAAAGACTGAGCTTATGCAACTAAGAATGGAGATTTTCAACATTTACCAAATGCAATTACAACTGTAAATAATATCAATTTCATGCCAGACAGAAACAGTGAAGGTCATGAAACATTACATTCAGTGGCTGAACAGAAACCAAATAAGCCAATTCTGGTAAAAAAATAACACATGAGACACTTTAAAAATGTACTTTTTCCAGTTTTTAAACACTTGAAAATAAGTCTTATTCTCCCCCACCCCCTAATAACAAATCAAAAGTTCACCTTTCCTGCTTACTGAAATTACAATTCAAACAATTACTCATCCTCTGAAGGTGATATCAAATAACATGGATATATATTAAAATTTAATATACAATTAGGTAACAAGAAGTATACTTTTTTTTTTCAACAGGACGTTATGTTTTCATAAATCAAAACATTACATCAAATATGATAATCAAAACATGAAATCACAGAGCAATCTGTGTGAAAGAGAAAAAAAGGGAGATTTCAACAAATAACTACAATCTTCAATGTGACATGATGGATATAACTTCAATTTACCTGATTAAATTCTGGTTCTAAGTCATCAGCATAGAGGTCTATATCACCATCCGCCATTTTCTTTATCTAGCAGGATGAGAGAAATTGTGTTAAGAATTAATGATCGATTCTCATGTATGCCTTTATCTAATATTCATTAAGCGCCGAAATATGCAAGAAGCAAAATTTGTGAACCAACACCAATGTGTAATTTTTTCCATTAAAATATAAAAAATAACAAAAAAGAAATAATAAATAATAAAATTAAATACATTTAAGATTAAAAAAAAAACTACTTAGTCTTAAAACATTTTAAATTTGTTTTCATGACATGAAAACTGTGAGCTGCGGCCCATGTTTTCATGGGCCGCAGCTCACAGTTTGAAAAGCGCTGCTCTAGGCTATTGTGCTCACATCTGGTCTCTAGAATTTTGAGGAGATGGAGAAATAGGGGCAAATGGTACAAAGACTGGTAACCAAAATGATATCACAATTGTGGAATGCTGAGTGAAGTTGGATTAAGGGAAGAGCGTTATCAGAACATGAGCTATAAACCCTGAGGGTTTATTTTACTATCAACAAATGAAATGTTTACTTATTTTTTTTAAATGTGAATGCCAAACCACATTTTACCTGCTTTATACATCTCTGTATCATAGGGATGTAAAAGCTATTAAAATGATTTTATCAATCAGAGTGTAGTTCAGTATCTGGCAGGAGAGGATAGAACGCAGTGTCATTCCTGGAAGTTAATAAATTAAAGATAGCAAGAAATTATATACTTGGTTTAATCCTTTATCTAAGTGTAAGCAAACAAAGTTTGCACCTAAAGTTTTTTCAGGACTGGGGCAACTAGTATAAGGAAGCTAAGACTTCACATCACTTGCCTTAGTATTCCATAATGCAAAGCACATCTCGTTGTGGACATGTATAATGCTATACATTATGGGAAGGGACACTACCCAGACCGGTTTCGACCTTTATTGAAGTGGAAAAGTAAAGGG
This sequence comes from Typopeltis vanoorti, assembly GCF_054136105.1. Taxonomy (NCBI): domain Eukaryota; kingdom Metazoa; phylum Arthropoda; class Arachnida; order Uropygi; family Thelyphonidae; genus Typopeltis; species Typopeltis vanoorti. Next base: position 41,944,225 of record NC_143573.1, read on the forward strand.
TTGCTCATCATAGGCATAGAGGAGTTAGTATAGGAGTGCAAGAGAGCCTGATAGTATTAGGACAAAGAAAGACAGATAGCATGAGAGATAGAGAAAAGGCCTCAGCTCTTTTATATCATCGTATAGCCAAAGGCTATCAGTTTTCCTTTTTCACCAATCTCATATAGACAAAAGGCCAAAAGACCAATTGAAACAAAAGTGCAAAGATGACTAATACTCAGGTGGTTAGCCCCATCTGGGTTAACTGCCTTGAGTTGGCCTTCTCTGCCTGGGATTGCTCTCCAGTCATCCCTGCAATTGACTATATGACCGCATTGAATTAAAAGGAAACTATTTCAAAAACCTCTCAAAGCAAGAGTAGACAGAATTTTATTTCCCCCTGGTGAATATTGCATAATGTGAGTGATTTACACCATCTAGTCATAAATTTGATATCTCCTAGAATTCTTCTTTCTAAATACAAAAATCATCTGACTGAACAATAAAATTTCCACGATACAATATTATAAAGCATTTGGATGTCATATTGCTGGTTTTCAAATCAGTGTTTCTTTCTAACCTTCCAAAAATGATATTTTAATTCATTAATTATAAAAATCAAAATTCTCTTCCCATTGCTGAGAGGTGGTGGATATTGTAAAAAAATAACCTGTTCTGTTGTAAGTAATGGAATGCCCAACATATTAGGTAATCTGTTCCAAATATGCAGGGAAAGAGGACAACTGTAGAATGCATGTTCCACTGTTTCCATTCGGTAACAGATGTCACAGATTGGATCTCTGATGTTAAAGTACCTCCATTTGATGGTACTGACTGGAAGGTGGCCATATGCAATTCTCCAAGCAAGATCTTTCCTTAGGGTACCCTTGGAACTTCATCAAGTTATGAAAAAAAATAATGTTGTCCTTACTCAGCTGTGGAACTTCACGGCGAAAGAGATTAAAGATTTCTTTGTACCAAATTTTACTTTTTTTTGTAAATGGAAAGAATGTTACTTCCAGAGTGTTTTACCAGTCTTAGAGTTAAGCACTAAGTTAATCTACTAAATGAGGAGAATCCAAGAGAGAGAGAGAGGTGTGAAGATGGAGAGGCAGACGAAGGGTCGGTGCAGGACATAAGCAAAGAGGAAGTGTATTGGGCACTGAGAAAAACAAAGAATCGAAAGGCTGTGTGGGCAGACCAGATACCTGGAGAAGCTTGGGCAGCGAGGGCATGGACATGTTATGGGATCTGATGATGAAAATAGCTCAACAGGAAAAGATACCAGAGGAATGGAGGAAAAGCATTCTCATCCCAATCTACAAGGGAAAAGGAGATGTTCAAGATTGTGGCCACTATAGAGGGATCAAGCTGATGTCGCACACGTTGAAGACATGGGAAAGAGTAATTGAAGGAAGGATACGACTGGAAACAAAAATTGGTGAGGAGCAGTTTGGAATTATGCCAGGAAGCAGGACAACGGATGCAATATTTGCACTATTGCGATTGATGGAGAAATATAGGGAGATGCAGGTGTAGCTACATGTGTGTTTATAGACCTTGAAAAGGCATACAACAGAGTGGCTAAACAGGAGGTATGGAGGTGTATGAGGAAGAAGGGGGGGGTGTCAGAAAAGTACATGAGGTTGGCGAAGGAGATGTATGAGGGAGCGAAAACTAAGGTCAGGTCTAGTGTTGGCATGACAGAGGGGTTTCCCATTGTTGTAGGGCTCCATCAAGGATCAACTCTGAGCCCCTTACCTCTTTGATCTGGGGTCATGCATGTACTAGTGGAGGACGTCAAGAAGGAGGTGCCAGGGAGCATGATGTTTGCCGATGATATTGTTCTCTGCGAATCATCCCGAGAGAAGCTTGAAAAGACCCTGGAAGAGTGGAGAAAGGTATTGGAGGAGAGAGGCATGAAAATTGACCGAATATATGTCAACAGAGAGTGATGAGGATATGATCATACAACTCCTGGGTGAAAGGTTAACTTCGGCGAAGAAATTCAAGTACCTTGAGTCGGTTGTCAAGAGGAATGGTGACCTGGATGAGGAAATACAGCACCAAATAACATGCGGCTGGATGAACTGGAGAAAGAAGCGGGGTCCTGTGCGACAAGAGAGTGAGTTGTAAGATGAAAGGAAAGCTGTATAAGATGGTGGTGAGGCTGGCGATGCTCCATGGCATGGAGACTTGGCCTATAACAAAGGCACAGGAGAAGATGGAGGTGGCGGAGATGCAGATGTTGAGATGGATGAGTGGTGTGACAAAGTAGGACAGATTAAGGAATGACTACATCAGAGGGACGATTAAGGTGGGACCGATCGGTAAGAAGGTACAAGAAAGCAGGCTGAGGTGGTTCGGTCATGTAGAGAGAAGGAGTGAGGAGTATGTTGATAAACGAGTGGAGCATATGGAGGTGGAGGAAAAGAGGCAGGCCCAAACTCAGATGGAGGGATAAGGTGGCAGAGGATCTTAGGGAGAAAGGATGGGGCCGGGAAGATGCCCTGGACTGGAGAATCTGGAAGAAGAAGATTAAAGATGGGAACATCGGCCCCGTTTAACATGGGATAAGTCATAGCGAAAGAAGAAGAAGAGTTAAGCACAGAGTGTTGTAGTATTCAGGAACAATCTCAGCTTTTGGACCTGTATAATCATTAATTCTAAACAGGGGAAGATGAAAACTCAAGTAGTGACGGAGAAGGTCTGCACGTGTGTGATCAATCTGTAATATTTTATGGATTTTAGAAGCGGCATTGCTTAGATAGCAGAATTTTAAGACTGGAAGTCCAAATCCTCCATGCTTCTTTGTTAGTTGAAGAAATTCCTTTTTAATTGCTTAGCATAGGCTGGACCAAAAAATTGCAGAGGCTTACTATATAAGTGCTTTTCTTCAGCTTCTGTGATGTCTGCAATATTTATTATGTACAACCGAGCAGGAAATATTATGGTTTTGAGTACTCTCCTTTTCTTCTAAAGCCATAGTACTCAAAACCATAACATTTCAAGGTTTTTGTATATAAGTTCTTGGACTGGGTAAATGGAGAAGGGAATTCCAAGTATAGTGAGGGGTTCTCTCTTAGGGGTTAGTCCAAAAGGAATGCCTTCAAGATCCCACTTTCCATAAACTTTTAATTTTGTCTTGTCTGCATTAATAATTAATCCACTGCTTTTCTGAATTTTTCCAAAATACCAAAAAATATATATATGGAATCATTATCCTTCAAAGTTCCCACTACATCATTGGCATATGCTAATACTTTATTTTCCTTTATAGTTGAAGGAACTGTTATTCCTCACACAGCATGTGTATTGCCGACTTCTTGTAAGAAAGGTTCAAGAACCAATGCAAAGAGCAGTGGACTGAGAGGGCAACCTTGCTTGACTCCTTTTTGAATTTTGACAGGGTCTGACAGGAATCCATCAATGAGGAGGCAGGTAGTTGAACTGACATAGGCTCCTTTGATAACAGATAGCAGCTTTTTACCTACTCCAATTTGCTGGAGGATGTGGAATAGAAAGGGATGCCGGACATTATCAAATGCTCGAGTAAGGTCTACTGATTGCACCGCCATCGACTGCTTTTTTGTGTTAACTAAGCGGATTAGATCACGTAGCAGAAATAGATTAAATTCTACTGCTCGACCTGGTACTCCTTACACCTGTGTGCTTTTAATTATGTATCTCATTCCCACTTTAAGCCTATTATTGTAGAAAAATATCTTGTAGTCAGTATTAGATAGAGAAATAGGTCTCCAGCTGCTGATTAAGGTGTGATCTTTATTAGGTTTAGGAATGAGGACAGCATGGCTTGCTACAAATTCACTTGGTATGTATCTTGATGAGAGAAAGGAATTAAATAGTATAACTAGAATGGGAAGAATAAAATCCCAGGCCCTCGCGATAAAGTTCTATTCCTAGACCATCAGGTCCTGGTAGGTGATGTTCTTGTTTGGCATTCTTTATAGGCTGTGTTAACTTCAGATGTTGTAATGGGTCTGTCAAGCCCATCTTGGATATGAACAGGAATGTTATTAATGTTCCAAGAGTTATAATTTCCAGCAGTAGTACTATTGTCTTCAGATTTTTGTAGTGTTTTTGAAATGAGTCAAGGATGTCTTGAGTGGTGGACATGTCTTCTCCATCAATGCAGATTTGAATGATGGTCCTTTCTTTGCAAAATTTTGTGAATTGTCTATTGAAGAATGCAGCTGAAGGGCTATCTGCTGAATGCTGCTGTATTCTTATCTTAAAATTTCTTTCTTCTGCTTGTTTCTGCCTTTCCAGTTTTATATTGTGAAGCGTACAGCCACTAGGCTGTACGCTTCGCAACCATATGCCTGGGGAAGGTGTGTCCTAGGTCCGATTCCCGTCGGAGACATGAGGAGCTGAAGGATCTCCCTCAGCCATAGTTAAGTTAGCCGGTCTTGGTCATGGACAGTAGGGTTTCCCCCCCAGTTTATCCTGGGGTTTTTCATCCCACAAAGCAGGCAAACTGGCATTGAGAACTCAACACTATGGACATAGGATACACTGGGGCATAGGGCTGACCACCTTATCCTGTGAACGGTTCGAGGTCCGATGATTAATAAACCCTCGACACTGCAAGGTAAAAGAGGGTAAAAGGAAGATGAGATGAGATATAATTTCTTGGTATCTTTAATTTATAGTATAACCAAGTGAAAAATCTTCCAATTCCTGGAAGTCAGTTTGGCATAGAACAAGGTGTCATTCCTGGAAGTCAGTTAGGCACGTAATAAACAAATGCATGAGAACCAGCGTTTCTCTTGGCAAGTGGAATAGGTATAAGTGATGCTAGTTAACGACTGCATCATCTGTAAATGTGTTTAAGAAGAAACAGAAGTGTGATAGGTGACATGTAAGCTGTGGCCCTCTGTTGATGAGTTCTTAGACTTCTATTAAATAATAATTATTACTGTATTATTATAATTATAAGCATTCCTAGGAATGATTTTAAAGTGAATTTTGATATGTGCTTTGGGGTTATATTTTTTCATAGAATAGCATACCTAGTCAAAATTTTAAGGTATCCATTTTATTAATTAGTTTTCTAAGGTAATTATGCCTGAAAAGTATCAGCCAAACTTGATGTGATCCACTTTTTTTACTCAGCGGTTATAATTCTCCAGTGGTGATAGTTCTGTATAATTATAGTATATGCTGCATCTGTGTATGATTGTGCTTACACCAGTAATTATCTTGTGAGATCATGACTTCAAATACTTTAGGTGGCAGATTTCATGACCTGGTTAGAAACCATTAATCCTGCTTACTGGAGGCCTTGAAGTGGTTTGTTTGGTTCTCTAAAGCAGAGGAAGAATCAGACTATTTAAGCAGTAGCATTTCTGTGGTACTAAATGTACATTAAGTATAATGTTCTGTAAATGGCATTCACATTAAAAAATAAATAAAGAAACATTTCATTTGCTGCAAGTAAATGAAATGTTTCTTGTGCTTTCTTTATAAAGTGCCTATTTAAACGCAGAGTTATTAAATTAATATTTAACTACTAAAAGTTAATTCCTTAATTTAAGTTTTTTTATATTAAAACTTTACAACAGATTTGGATACGAACATCAGCAATACTTCCATTTTAGTACTACTTTGTACTGGCTCAAATTATTTTATGATGTGGTCAGAAAAGCATTTATAACATTTAATTTTTTCAGGTAGTTTTTACATCAGAGAATAAGTTGGCTTTTCATTTAAGTAGTCTCTGAATCATTGATTTTTAGATCCGTGTTTTATTAATTGAATAATTTCTTGATTATAGCAGGGCAAGTACATTTACAGCTTCAAGCAAAAAATCTCACCATAAGCATACTCGGCACCATCAAGAAGAACACCAGTTATGCACAAATCGCTTTGTTCAAGGAACTATAGTTATTTTGGTACTTGTCATGGCATTTTGGTAAGTTTAACAGTATGGCATTATTATTGTATGTATAACACTATGTAATGTCCTAGAATCTAGGAAAGTACTTGAACTCTCACTGTTAACACGTTCGCTGCCACGCTACTCAGTCATAGTTTGTTCCCGCACGCCAAGCGCTTTCGCGTCTTCAAGGTCACAACGAGTAATCTCGTAGCCGGCTTATCAGATAGAATTTTGTTTCATACGCCAACTAAGAGTAATCTCGTATCACTTCCATCTATATATTACATGTTCTGACGCCAGTGTTTATTGCGTCTAGTTCAGTTTTCTTTTCTAGTCTCTAAGAACCTTCAATTTCACCATGGCCAGTAAAAGAAAACTTACTGATATAGAAGTAGAAGCTTATGCTAATATGAGCGATGATGAATTTCATGAAATATTTGGTTCCGATTCCGAAGATGATCCTACAGACAACTCTAGCAGTGACTCCGATGAAGAAGAAACTTTTGAAGATGAAGTTAGCAACCAGCCAAATACATCAACATCAACTTATTGAGAAAATTCAGAAGAAGAGCCCCCACAATTTGACTTTGTTGAAACTGCAGGTTTTAAAATTGACACTGGAAATTTCAGTATCAAAAGGTTAGTTGAACTTTTTTTTTCTGAAGATTTTCTCACAATTTTAGTAGAACAAACCAATTTATATGCTTTACAAAATATTGAGGAAAGCCGAGCGAAGTTCAAAAAAAGTCGAAGATTTCTAACTGGAAAGCAACAGACATACCTGAAATGAAATTATTTCTTGGACTTTTACTTCATATGGGTCCTTGTAATTTACCGTCTATTGAGCATTATTGGAGTACAAATCAACTTTACAATTTGCCATTTTGGCGCTCTAAAATGAGCCGAAATCGATTTCAAATTTTATTGCGTCATTTGCATTTCACAGATAATTCTCAAGCAGCTAATGATAAATTGCACAAATTAAGACCAGTCCTAGATCATTTTAATAGTGTAATGTGAAATTGCTACACACCAGACAGAAACTTATGTATTGATGAGTCAATAGTGTTGTGGCGTGGTAGACTGGCATTTCGGCAATACATAAAAAACAAAAAACATAAATATGGCGTGAAATTCTATGAACTGTGCGAATCAAATGGATTGGTGATAAAAATAAAAATTTATACAGGAAAATCTGAATCCTCTTTAGCAAAAATCGGTCACTCATATGATGTTGTATTCCACTTGATGGAAGAATTAGACAGGGGTTATGTATTGCATATGGACAATTTTTATAATTCTGTAGCTCTAACAGAATCGCTTACCAACAGAAAAACGTATGTGTGTGGAACGCTGAGAAATAATAGGAAAAACAATCCACCAGATGTTATTCAGAAGAAACTAAAGAAAGGGGAATTTGTCTGACAAAGACAAGGACCTGTTGTAGTCAGCAAATGGAAGGATAAGAGGGAAGTCCTTTCCATTTCAAATATGCACAAATTTGAAATGGTTGAAGCGCAAAATCAGAATGGTAAATTTCAGTTAAAACCGAATATCGTTAGGGATTATAATTTGGGTATGTCAGGCACCGATCTTTCTGATCAAATGCTTTCATACTATTCCACCTTACGAAAGACAATTAGATGGCCAAAGAAATTGGCAATACGCATTTTTGAGGTATACATTCAAAATGCGCATAAATTTTATAACGTGATTACTGGAAATGCAATGTCTGCATTAAAATTTAGAGATCAATTTATCTCAATTTTTGTTGGAATGGATGAACTTACAGCATCAGAGAATATCAGGAGGAATCGGGATTTTCATTATTTGGAAATTTTACCACCAACAGAAAAAAAGAATCAACCAACAAAGCCATGCTGTGTCTGTACAAGAAACAAACGTAGACGCGAAACACGTTATTATTGTCCTGTTTGCCAGGAAAAACCACCATTGTGCATGGAAAATTGTTTTAAAATGTACCATTCTTAATTTGAATAAATTGTTTTTTTTTTTATTTTACTGAGTGCTTTTTTATTTCATTGATTGGTTTTTATTTTTATTGATTTTACTAGTTTTAAATTGATTTACAAATTACATGTTATACTACGGATTAACTCACACTTGGAATAGGAGGTTGGTAATCGACATACAAGTATACTCGTAGTTTGGCATCTGAGGCACATACACAATATACTATATTTTAGTTGAAATTATTTCTCTTCTACCAAGCCCCCAGATATGCTCTCCACTTTATTCAGAATCCAAGGGTCCAAATTAAGGTAATTATACAAAGGGATAACTCGTGTTTGGCATAGGAGGTCAGTAAATCGACATACGAGTATACTCGTAGTTGGCTTGTGAAGCTCATATACGAACTACGAGTATACTCGTAGTTGGCAGCGAATGTGTTAATATAATTAGAGATGTTGCTTGGAATCTTTAGTATACTAAATGTAAAGGACAAACCAAATGAGATTTTGTCATGATTTTATTGCAATATGATTGACAGAGTTTACACAGAGAGAGAGAGAGAGAGAGATGCTATGTGATTCTTATGTGTAGTACTCAGCTCTCCCTCCAAGTTCCCAGTTCACTTGACCAGGCACTTACTAAACCAAGGTTTCTGGTTTAATCAGTTCATAATCCATGGTTCCACTTTTTGAGTCTGTCCACCTCAGATCGGTGTCCTGGTTCAGACTACACAAAATTAGTTTCCTACCTAGGTGAGCCTAGTTGTTATTATTGGCTATTCTCTTCAGTATGTTCTCAGGTCACTATGTTGTTTGCTGGATGAAAATGTGAGGTTTTCAGGAGGTAAAAATCCCTGCTACTATATGAGATTGACTAATGTATCTTCAGTTTAAAAAGTCTTTTTATTTGAAAAATCCTTATATCGCTGATTATAATCTAATCAAACCTTGTTTGTTTGTTTTTTCACCAAAAAGGTTACATCTTTCATTGCTCATTCTGCTTCTCAGAGGCACTGAATGTTCCAGGAATTAATCTTGCAAAGGATTTCCAAAAGAGTGAAAAGAGGATAAGATAGTATTCTTTGTTTCTTTTATTTAAAAAAAATAATAAGTTGTTTTTGTTTCTTTTAATTTTTAAAAAATGTGTGTACAAAATTTCATTCTAATATTAGGAACCTGTGCTTCTTTCAGGCACAAGTTCCTAATACATCATCCACTGATGTCTAATGAAATTAAGGATTATGGATGTGCCTCAAAGCACTTTTTTATCACAATTTTTCATAATTTAGAGTTATCAGAAAACTTTCATAAGAACATAATGTATGAGTCAGTGTTATCAACATTTCCAGGCATGTACTCTCAGGTAAGGTACCATGATAGTCCAACATGAACATCCTTCCATTATTGCTGGCTTCCCATCAATAATTTTCTTTCAATTAATCTGTTATTTGTCAGGTCTCCAATAATATGGTCAGCTCTTATTCATCAGTGCCTTAGAAGACTTAATAATATATGCACGTAAACACAAGAAAGATATTTAATTAACCAAATATTTCGGTCTGGAAATAGCAGACCATCTTCAGTGGCACTACAAGAACAGTTTTAAAAAAATACAAGGTGGAATACTAACAATAGATCGTTTAAAAATAGAACAAGCCGTGTGATGTTATATCACTAAGTATTAAAGGAAATATATTAAATAACATAAAATTAATATGAATTAATGAGTTATCCTGATTAGACTTTCCCAGATTTTTGATATAGATATACAGTCATTCCAATTCAGGTTAAGACGATGGAGTAAGGCCTTTACACTTTCTTTGAATAAACGTTCAAATTTATAATGGGATCTATGTAAGAGGCGATATTTGATAAACTCTAGGAAGAGATATAGTTGAGCATTTGTCTTTAGGAGAAGGAAAATGGGAAGATAATTTGTTAATAGGTGAATACGTAGCTGTTAACTCATATTTCTTCAGAATTCTTGCATTAGGTTCTGAAATCCCGGGGAGATGTAAGGAATTGGAACTCGACGTATTTAATCTTTGTTGTTTTGTGGTGGATTATAAGAATCGAGAAGATGTTGAGTACGAAGATTCAATACGTCGAGTTCCAATTCCTTACATCTCCGGGATTTCAGAACCTAATGCAAGAATTCTGAAGAAATATGAGTTAACAGCAACGTATTCACCTATTAACAAATTATCTTCCCATTTTCCTTCTCCTAAAGACAAATGCTCAACTGTATCTCTTCCTAGAGTTTATCAAATTCCCTGCAATTGTGATCTCTCCTATTTTGGACAAACTGGACGTTCTCTTGAAAAAAGAATCCAAGAACATCAATCCGCCATTCATCACAACAAACCTGAAAAATCTGGATTGGCTCAGCACGGGATTGAAACTAACCACAACATCCTTTGGTCAAAAACTCGCCTCTTACATAGATTCCGTTATAAATTTGAACGTTTATTCAAAGAAAGCATAGAGGCCTTACTCCATCGTCCTAACCTGAATCGGAATGACTGTATATCTATATCAAAAATCTGGGAAAGTCTAATCAGGATAACTCATTAATTCATATTAATTTTATGTTATTTAATATTATTAATTAATATCTTTATTTCAATCATGTCTCTGCTTAAAAATATTCCCTTTAATACGTAGTGATATAACATCACGCGGCTTGTTCTATTTTTAAATGATATTGTTAGTATTCCACCTTGTATTTTTTTAAAACTGTTCTTGTAGTGCCACTGAAGATGGGCTGCTATTTCCAGATCGAAATATATAGTTAACTAAATATCTTTCTTGTGTTTACGTGCATATATTATTCAGTCTTTATGTCACAAGTATCCTTAAAACATCAAATTAGAAGACTTAAAGCATTGGTGCAGTGATCACTGCCTTATGTCTTCTAAGGCATTGATCACTGCATCAATTCATCTAATATTTGTCTTCTTCTGAGTCTGCTTAGGAATGCAAATGATTTGAAGCACAAGCTGTGTAAAAAGATAGGTTGTGAGATTTTGAATATGTGGAATGAGTTTGAAGGAAAAAATTTATTTATTTAAGAGGGACCCGCACTTGAATGTGTTTGGCATTAGGAACATGTTGAAATTATTTAGTAGTATGAGACCTGATAATACAGAGAGTCAGGGAAACTAGATTATGATGTGAGGAATGGTGAGAATCTGTGCATAACAGTGACTAAGTTATATAATTATATTAATACTATGTACATGCTTTAATAATGATGAACTTTAATAATGAAGGTAATTATAATGAAAAGATGATTGTATGCTAATTCAGTTTGGACTTATTAATTACGTGTAAGGATGTCTGTATAAGTGAAGCATTAGATCTGAATCTAATTTGGACAACTTTCACTAACTGAAAGTTGTCCAAATGGTCATTCAGACTACAGAGGAGACATGGAGGCAACTTATTATGTCTGTACACAAATGCCAAAAGTATAAGAAGAAGGGGATTTAGGTTGTTGCCTTATTGAATCCTTGTTGCCTCAATTATTGGCATTAGTAACACCTGGCTCTCAGAAGCAGAGAGAGGAGTGGTGGTGATGCAAATGACATCAGATGATTTCAGTAGAGTTAAGGTAGAAAGCTATGACTGCAATATTAATTACAATTGTACGTGTAGCAGTGAGTTCGAAGCTATATGGTATGAAGTCAAGTCTAACATGATCAAAAACTTGGTGGAGTGTTGCTACAGACCTAGTGGATCAGCTGCTAGTGAGAATGAACTGTATCACCAAATAAACAATCAGTACTAAATGATTAATCATCATGTTGAACTTTAATTATCTGACATTTTGGTATTGAAGTGAAATCTCATGAAAAAACTTGAAGCTATCTTCCTTAAGCAGAATGTGGTAGAAGGAATTTGAGGTCAGAGAGTCAGATCTGATTATAGTGTCATAGGAGATTTCACTAAAAGACATGACTGTTCTGACTCTGGTTGGTGTCACTACAGATGACCTGGGAAGTAAGTATGGATATTCCATTTAGAAAAGGTTACGTGGTGAACTTCAAAACTAGGAAATTATGACCAACTGAGGAGAATCAAGGTTCATTCTCAGGGTTGCTAGATAGGAAGGATATCAGCAGGATACTGGAAGTATTTAAAAGAATGCATCAGTGATGCAACATCAGAATGCATCACTAGGGTTTGGAGAATGAAACTGATGTGTAATCTTATTAAACAAGAGATTCTTAAGAAAAAGATGATGTAGAATAAATACCATGTACACAAGGATGATGTTAGGTATAAAAATTATAAGGAAAACCATGGCTGTGAAAGCTAAAGACAACCCAAAATAATGCTATTCATATATTGCAAGCAAAAGAATCAATGTGAAAGAAAAACTTGCAGCAGTGTGGATTGTATGTGAGTAGCAGATGATGAAGACTTTGTTCAACTGAGTGCCCATTTTGCTAGATGCTATCAACCTGGTGTATGCAACATAGAGCTCATGCTACCTTTCCACTGGAGGAAGAATCTCAGGTGTATTTTTTTTTTTATATATTTCTTTGAGCATGGATGCTAAAGGAGGGTTCTGTTGATCTGGCTGTTCCTTCCTTTCAAATGGCTGTATAATTTGAGTCTCAACACAGCTAAGATTTCAAAGGAAGGAAAAGAATGTATGATAATCCCATTCCTCAAGGGATTATCATATGTTGGCTGTACATGATTATTAAGTTACTTAAGAAATTCACAACGTAAACTGGAATATAAAATTAAATTAAACTTTAATATATACTTCCAATATTTCGGCAACGTCACGTTGCCATCTTCAGGATCTTAAAATAAATACACATGCATGCAGGCACTACATACAGTAAATGAGGATGAAGCAAGGAAGCTAATGTTTCTCTTAAAAGTCCTGATGGTGCCCGCTAGCAGACTATTTAGGTATTCTTGGCTGTTGGGCTGAAGGTCTCGTGATGTACATCTCCCAAATTTGGGGCAGTCTCATGCAACCAAATTTGTTGAGGTTTGGCATGTTTCTTAGGGCTGAGGCTGATTCCATGAAAAGTCTTTCAAATTTGAACTTGCTATGGTGTATTATTGAGGCTTTCTTCCACCGTATTCTGTGGCAGGTATCCAGAGCATGGTCTGCAAGACCAGAGTGACTATACTGGTGAAAACAGATGTAGCCCTTGTGTTCTGAAATTCTGATATTCCCTGTGCTGCCTGTTTGGCCAAGGTAGGACAGCTTACAACTGCAAGGAACCTGGTATACACCAGGTAGGTCTAGGGGAAGTGGTTGGTCTTTAACGGAGCAGATAAGGGATGCCAATTTTCTATATGGTAGGTCAAGTCATGTCTTCTTAAGATTTTGGTAATTTTTTCCGAGGTGCCTCAGATGTAGGGAATGGTGATGGATTTAGAGTAATCCTTGTTGTGAGGGGGGGGGGGGTTGTAGTTTACTGATTTCAATATTTTTTGGGGGGGGGGGAAGCCATTGGCTGAGAAAGTGTTGAGGATGTAATTTAGCTCAGTGGTTAGGGCATTGTCATTTGAACAGATTAGTTCATCCCTGTTTTATAGTGTCTTAATAACTCCATATTGTTGAGGGCGGGGAGGGGGGGGGGAATTGTTGGTGAATGTATCTGCCTGTATGGGTGGGTTTTTATAAACAGAAAAAATCACGGTTCAATCAGCCTGGCAGGTGATTAGTGTGTCTAGGAAAGGGAAGATGTTTTCCTCTTTTTCCAGGGTGAACAGGATTCTGGGGTATTGGTTGTTTAAGTGTGTTAAGAAGGAGAAGAGTATATCAGAGCCATGTGGCTAAATAGTGAACACATCATCAATGTAGCGAAGCCATATGGTTGGTTTTTGTGGGTCAGAGTTAAAGGTTTTCTCTTTAAAAGTCTCCATAAAGAAGTTGGCCAAGGGTGGGGAGAGTGGTAAACCCATGGCTGTCCCCTCTATTTATTTGTAGAATTTTCCCTGCCAAACAAAATAGCCTGAGTTCATTGTGAACTGAAATAGGGCTGAGATATAGGGAGGAAATTTAGCTCGAGCTCTAAGGTTTCCTTGAGTGCGACATTTGTGAATAAGGAGGAGACGTCAAAACTGACCATTATGTCAGTATGTTGGAGTGTAATGTTTTCTATGCTGGCTTTGAAGTGGGCTGAGTTTTTTATATGTGATGGTGTGTTGCCAGTATCATGTGTGAACACTTTGGCCAAATGTTTAGCTAATTTGTATGTGGGGAATCAACCATCCACTATGGGACATAATGGCATATTTTCTTTATGTATTTTTTGGGAGTCCATATATACGGGGAGGGAGGGGGGGGTATAGAGTTAAACAGTTTTAATTTGTTAGTAACTTCTATAAGCCAAGAAGTGACCTTCTTAAGGAGCCTATGAAGTGTTTTAATTTGTGAGTTGGTGGGATTGTATTCAATAGGGAGGTAAGAAGCCCAATCTAAGAACAGAGCATTAAGCTTAACTGTGTAGTCCATTTGGTTGAGTACTCTGGTGGCGTTTCCCTTATCCGATTTGGTGATTACTATTTCTTTGTTTTTCTTCATTTCCTGCAGAGCTTCATATTCATCGATATGTTGGTTTTTGGTGGTCTTGCTTTGGTGAAAACACAAGCTACATCCAGTCGAATATTGTTCGTGAAGGGTTTGGAAGGTGGTTGGATCCCGAGTTCAATTTGGATCATTATATCCTCGGCCGGTATTTTTCTGGGAACAATGGCAAAGTTGTGGCCACGTGAAAGGCCACAACTTCGCTATTGCTCCCAGAAAATACCGGCTGAGGATATAATGATCCAAATGATCCAAAAACCAACCATATGGCTTTGCTACGTTGATGATGTGTTCACTATTTGGCCACATGGCTCTGATACACTCCTCTCCTTCTTAACACACTTAAGCAACCAACACCCCAGAATCAAGTTCAACCTGGAGAAAGAGGAAAACAACAGCCTCCCTTTCCTAGACACACTAGCCACCCGCTAGCCTGATGGAACCTTGGTTTTTTCTGTTTATAGAAAACCCACCCATACAGGCAGATACATTCACCAACAATCCCACCATCCCCTCCTCACAACAATATGGAGTTATTAAGATACTATACAACAGGGCTAAACTAATCTGTGCAAATGCCAATGCACATCCTCAACACTTTCTCAGCCAATGCCCCCCCCCCCCCAAAAAAAAAAATCCAAAAAATATTGAAACCAGTAAACCACAACCCCCCCCCTTTCACAACAAGGATTACTCTAAATCCATCACCATTCCCTACATCCGAGGCACCTCGGAAAAAATTACGAAAATCTTAAAAAAACATGACTTGACCTCTTGTTACAGACCATATAGAAAACTGGCATCCCTTATCCGCTCCACTAAAGACCAACCACTTCCCCTAGACCTACCTGGTGTATACCAGGTCCCTTGCAGCTGTAAGCTGTCCTACTTTGGCCAAACAGTCACGACAGCGAATATCAGAATTTCAGAATGCAAGGACTACATCCGTTTTCACCAGTATAGCCACTCTGGTCTTGCAGACCATGCTCTGGATACATGCCACAGAATACAGTGGAGGAAAGCCAATAATGCACTATAGCAAGTTCAAAGTTGAAAGACTTTTCATGGAATCATCCTCAGCCCTAAGAAATATGCCAAACCTCAACAAATTTGGTTGCATGAGACTGCCCCAAATTTGGGAGACGTACATCAGGAGACCTTCAGGCCAACGGCCAAGAATACCTACATAGCCCGCTAGGGGGCACCATCAGGATTTTAGGAGAAGCATTAGCTTCCTCGCTTCATCCTCATTTACTGTATGTAGTGCCTGCATGCACGTGTCTTTATTTTAAGTTCCTTTGAAGATGGCAATGTCACGTTGCCATCTTCAATAAATCCGAAATATTGGAAGTATATATAAAAGTTTAATTTAATTTTATATTCCAGTTTACATTGTGAATTCCTTAAGCAATTTAATAATCATACTAGCAACTACAAGATTGCATACAGAAATAAGTTGACAGAGAATCTATATTTTGAACAGCATGAGTTTACTAAAGGAAGATCAAGTTTCAGTAATCATCTCTCATTTTATAACCATGTGATGGCTGTATCAGACAAGGGGAAATGGATACGTCATGATACTTTTGGACCTTGCTAAAGCTTGACAAGATTCAACATGGAAGACTTTGGGAGGATATGGGATTGGATTATCTAAACTACTAGTTTAGATAAGAGGATGGCTGACTGACAGGTATTAAAAAGTGGTGTATGGGGTATGTGAGTCTGCAAGATTTAAGGTAACCTGTGGTGTGCACTAGGAGCAGTTCTTGCTCCATTGTTATTCAATCTTTACGTTAATGACATACATTTGGAAAGATTATCAGACAAGGGGAAATGGATACGTCATGATACTTTTGGACCTTGCTAAAGCTTGACAAGATTCAACATGGAAGACTTTGGGAGGATATGGGATTGGATTATCTAAACTACTAGTTTAGATAAGAGGATGGCTGACTGACAGGTATTAAAAAGTGGTGTATGGGGTATGTGAGTCTGCAAGATTTAAGGTAACCTGTGGTGTGCACTAGGAGCAGTTCTTGCTCCATTGTTATTCAATCTTTACGTTAATGACATACATTTGGAAAGATTATCAGCTATTTGCTGATGATTCAAAAATAGGCAGGGTAATTAGGAAATCAACTGACAAGCAGTACTTGTAGAATGATCTGAATAGGCTGGAATTGTGAACAGGCTTAAATGGCTGTTAATTCAGTGTTAGTAAATGTGAAGTTATGCACTTTGGTGTATTCAGAAGTCCACTGATGTATTATATCAGCAGGATGATTCTAGAAGAAACTAACCAATCTAGGTATCTTGGAATTCTAGTGGATAAGAAGTTGATGTTCAGGCCCCATATAGCAAAGACTGTGAATCCACCTCAGAGGATAATCGCAATGCTGAAACAAACATTGATATGTAAGAATAAGGAAGTCATTTTGCCTTTTTACAGGGTTTTGATCTAAACCTCACCTACACAGATCTGGCTTCCTGACTTTTGAAGTCATGCAATACAGTGGTGCAAAGGTGACTGCAGAATGTAGATTATGGGGAGAGATTGAGAATTTGTGGACTGCAGATGCTAGCAAACAGGAGAAAGAGAGTTGATATGATAGAGACCTATAAACTTCTGAAAGGGTCATACAGAATAACAATATATGAAATCTTTCATTTAATAGAGGATAGAGTAAGAGGGCATCCATGGAAGTTGAGAATGAATGCAATCAAGAAAGTTAGTAATAGCTAGATTGTTCTCTCATGGAGTGGTTTGTGACTGGAATGGCTTGCCTTTGGAGGTTTTGAATGCAGATAGGTTGAATGAATTGAAGAGAAGGTATCATTGGGTATAAGAGATATATGGCCTCCCTCTATGAGTTCCTCACTCCCTGGAAGTCTCTTGTAGTAATAATAAATAATAATAATGGTAATAATATATCACTTCATCTGCTGGTATATTCTGAATAACCTTACTATCTCCACTCTGCTCTATATCTTTCTCTCTTTCCTCATCCTGTCTTACCTCTTTCACTTCACTTTCTCCCTGTTCCTTTATTTTACTTGCATTTATTCCATTAATAATCCCCTTTGTTTTACTCCTATGGGCTTGCATCCACTGCCCTTGCCTTTGTTGCATGCTTGCTTGATCTGTTCTTTCATGCACAACTCTTTTTCATACCATTCAGTTCTTCATCTCTCATGTGCTTTAGATAAAAATGCACTTATTACACATTCTCTGGCCATATTTTTCATTAATCACTACATTTGATAAATCAGGTTGAGTTTAGCTCAAAAATTTTTTATTGCGGTTGGCATTGTTCATCAATTATACCTTATTCTATCAAGTGTAAGCAAACAAGTTTGTACCTGAACTATTTTCAGGACTGGGGCAACTCGTATATAGAAGCTTATAACATCACATTATTTGCCTTGGTATCCCATAATGCAAAGCGCATATCCTTAGATGGGTATATAAGAGATAGTTGTTGGAAGTTTTTTTACTTGGTTATGCTATGAATTAAACTCTCCCACTAATGAGACCTCAAATAAAGGTCGAAACCGGTCTAGGTAGTGATCCTTCCCATAAAGAGATGTGCTTAGTATCCCATAATGCAAAGGCAAGTAATGTGAAATTATAAGCTTCTGTATACAAGTTGCCCCAGTCCTGAAAATAGTTCAGGCACAAACTTGTTTGCTTACACTTGGATAAAGGATTAAACCAAGTATATAATTTCTTGGTATCTTTAATTCATAGCATAACCAAGTAGAAAAACTTCCAAAAACTCTGCATGCATGCCCCCCCCCCCACTGTCACACAGGTATTCCAAAGAGCCCCTTAAATTTAATACAGCCATACATAATAGCACCCAACAGCCTTGTTGGATGCTTTGCCTTATATCACAGTAATTTATCAGTTATATTCTATTTGCTGATTACTGACTATATTAATAAAATGAAGTATTTGCTTGTTTTTTCTGTCCATTTTGACTTCATGCTAGCAGTTGATTTTTTTTCATCTTCTTCCTGATTTACTGTTTTGTCTGTTTAGTTTAGAAAAACTGATATTATGGCAAATCTTTGGTTGGTGAAAATCCTGGACTCATGCAACAAATTGTTTCTTCTTTCAGCAAATAATTGTTTATTCTGGATATACCAAATTTTTATTATTTATGTATATTGGCCATAAGTGGTTTGTATGCCATAGTTCACCACCACTATTATAGGATATGCACTTATGTACATTTTTATATATATACTAGGGGGACTCTGCCCCCTGATGCCTACCCCCCCCCCCGAATTCCGGACTGGTAGCCAGTTCTCCTTGAATTCTGATGACTTGAATTTTGAAGACTCAAAAGGGATTCCCCCCCCCCTAAGTTCCAGGCTGGTAAGCCAGTTATGCTAATTTTAGTAATGAATACTGACATGTACTGTTTTTTCATTGTTTGATTTGTAGAATGTAGGTTTTTCATTGTTTAAAAGCCTACATTCCTTTCAAAGCTGACGTCACATCCGTTTCCAATTTCAGCTTATCATTTTATAGCATAAAGTAGATATATACAGGTATCCCTCGATTAACGCGGTTAATTAATCCCTCGATGTTACCACGTATATCAAAATCGCGTTAATCAAATCTAATAATTAATGGTAAAAATTACAATTCGTTCATGATTGATTACTGTATTAATAATTCGTTTTATATGGTACTCTTTTAGGAAAGATAAAAAATGAATGCTAAGTAAATGTTTAATAAATACTTGTACCTACATTATTTACTGCAAGTTTTTTATCAAAAGAAGTTATCAAGAGTCGTTTGAAGAGTTTTAGTTTTTTCCTTATCGACATAAATTTTACGATAACAAACAAAATGACTATCCAGACCTCGGCAAACAAGCAATAAAACATAAAGAAAAAACACTGCAAATATAATACATGATGGTACAAATTAAGTGGATATTGAATCCAACATTATTTCATAGCCAAATATAGAAACTACAAGCTAAAAGTTTTGGCAGATGCAAGCATAAGCAACCTTATGGGCAACCAGTAGTAAAGGTGGAGAAGCTCCAGATCACTTTCCTTAGTATTTTCCATAAATGTAAAGCACATCTCCTAGAGGACATGCATGATAAATATTGAATCCAACATTATTTCTTAGCCCAATATAGAAATTAAAAGAGTTTCATGCCGAATATATAAAAACTACGAGTTGCCCACCATAAGCAACCTTATGGGCAACTCGTAGTAAAGGTGGAGTAAGCTCCAGATCACTTTCTTTAGTATTTTCCATAATGTACAGCACATCTCCTAGAGGACATGTATGATAAATAAGCCTTTGGCTCTCTATTTCAGTAATACCTGATAGTTTATTTATTTTCAGTTACAATCTAGAAATTATGGAACAAAAAAAAAACAAAAAAAAAAAAAAAACTATACTATATTGACATCGGAGGTCGTTGTATGTCTCTCAGATTACAATTTACTGTCAAATATCACAAACCTTTACATAATGTGTTAAACCAAACTGACAGCAAAAAACAGTGCGGAATATCACTCGTAACATATGAATGCACAGCTACTCGTGACCTCTAAGCTATACACTGAATTGTGTAAGAATATTTATATTAAACATTTTGCATGTATCTGTCAGATCAGCTGCGAGCTCTGCAGGGTTAAAGGCGTGTTAATCAAAACTCTTGCCCATATATTAAGGGATTGCCGCAATTAATTTCGGCGCGTTAATCAAATCCCACGTTAAGCAAAACCCCATTAAGCAAGGGATATCTGTATGTGTGTGTATGTATATATATATATTGCAGTGTGTCTAATTTTTTTTTTCTTTAAACAGTTTAGTTGCAATGGCAACTTTGTACATCTTGGAGTGGCAAAAAAGACATTCTTCTTCTACAATGCTAAATTTACTAAATGAAGGGAAAATGTAAGTAATTTGAAATTCTTTTTTTTTAATTTATCGTTTACTTTTTTTTGTACTAAGTTTTGCTCTTATACATGCCTGAGATATTTTGTTATTATGCACAGATTGGTTTTCACCTTTAGTGATGAGAGAGTTTGAACAAAAAAATCTATAACATTTTAAAACATTATTATGATTCAGTAAACTCTATGAGGAATCTTTCACTACCCTGTCAGGATTCTTCCAGGATAATGGATCTGTTTGCTTCTACTGCCAGGTAACACTCTGTTAAACCTTGATTCTCCTTAGTGGCAGGCGCCGGAACTTATTCCTCCATGGGTAAACACCCTCTGGGTGACCTTTGTTTCATCTGATCAGCAGGAAAACTTAGACCCCCTGAAGATACTTAGAGCTCTGGAAGTATTCAAAAATAGAAGTCATATTTTCATAAATAGGTAAAAAAACATATACCACTGTCAGAAGGAAAGTCTTCAGATTAAAAAGTGAAGAGTTTCAGCTAGAGGGACTGTTGTAAGCACTAGACAATGTCAGATCCTTGATTTTAATAATAAAAAAATGTGACATTTTCAGTTAAGGATTGATATTGTGCTAGAAAGGTGCCATTTATTCGTCGTTTATTCATTGTTTTATATTTTATTTATTTTACCTTACTTACTTTTCTTATATTTTCTTATTTTTTCTTTACTTTCTTCACTGATATAATATACTAATATACTTCCTTAAGAGCATGCCTTACTCAACCCCACCCAGGAATGATTCCTTTTCGAACACTGGCAAATTTATTTTTTATTGCTGCGCCAGCCAGAGTCCTATAATATGTGCTTATTCAAATTCAGGGAATATTCCTAGGTTGATTGCATTCATTCTAATATACACTAAATAGATACTGGTACTAATTGCAATCGTGGCCAATAATCTATTACTCAAAATACCTTCATTAAGTTCCCTCCCGCTGTGGTTCTGAATTTTTGCAAGTGGTAATTTGAATTCTCGAAATCAGGCATGAGTCAGACATATACGACAAAACATGTTTGTTTATTGGAACAAATTACACTTTACAACTATAATTGGAATAGGATACTAAACTTTTCAAAATCTCTTGCTAAGTTAGTTACTCAATGTTAATTTAACAAAACACTCAAAGATCAAAATGCTAATTACACACAAACTATAAAACATTAAAACTAGCTAACTCATTAAAAAATCAAACTCTTATTGCATGCTACATTTAAAGACATTCACAACTCATTATTATTCTGGTATAGATCATCTACAAAATTACAAATTCACATATAATCTCAGTCACATGTAGCTAAAATTTCACTCCTGACATCCCTTTGTTCTGTAGAAATACTCTATCTCAAATCACAAATTCTTATTATAGTCCACTATGAATTGTCCACTTACTATAATTTAACATTAAATTCTGTCTCATTCAAACATATAGTAAAGGTCTTTACGTTACCTAATCTTTTTCCGAAGGTCTGTTAACAGCTACGTGTTATTCGGGTCCTCCTTTGATCGGTCGCTTCTGCATAATAATAAGGAAAATGAATTTCTCGAGTTCTTGAGAGGTAACTATCTTAGGCAGCATATAAAGAGGATTAAACCCCTCCCTTCTTGTCTTTTCTATCCTCGCAAAAAATACTGTATCTTTTCTTTTCCTGTTAGAATATCATTTTCATTCAACTATGTTTCACTTATTCCAATGATTTTGGAGCAAATAAACTCAATTACTGAAACTATTTCATCTCCCTTATTTCTGATATTTCTGGCATTTGTAAACAAATATATATGGTAAGTGGTGATAAAGTTGATTGGGCAGGTGTGGTGAGGAAAATCATAACTGACAAGTGGCTTTGATAGGACTTGTTATAGACCTAAAAATGAACTACTGTGTTTGTTTACAAATGCCAGAAATATCAGTCTCCACTCAGTCTCAACTTCCCCCCACCCACATCGCAATATGCTCCATCTTCATACAGATATTCACTGCCACTTTCAAATTCACTCTCTCTATGCCATGTTTCCCTGTCCATCCGGGCTCCCCTCCATTTTCCTGTTCTTCTTGCATTCCCGTTCCCTCTTCATCTCTAACACTACTACTACTACTGTTTCCACTACCAAGCACTTCTGTCTCTTCAATACCACTGTCCTGAGTTTTCAGTTCATCGCTTACTTGTGCTGCAACTTACTTCTGTTTCCTCATTCATACTTTCTTTTTCGCCCTTATCTAACTTTTACTTGTTTCATTTCCATTTCTTTCATTTATACCATCTTTTATCTTTTCAGTCTGTTTCGCATTCATTGCCTCATGATCTAATAATATATCACACTTCCTACAAATCCATGCTTTCTCTCATCTCCCATTCATTCTCTCTCTCTCTCTCTCTCTCTCCACATCTCTTACACTCTGTCATGCATACATATTACACTCATGACATCGAATCATTTTTGAAAAATCTATGTTTAATGCCACTTGATTTTTGCAGCGCTAGCCTAATTGCACTGGTCAACGGCCATGTGGTTGACTTAAGAGTACAACCATTGTGTTCTATTTAAAGAAGGCAATTTCAACTAATAAATCACACCAAAAATCATGCGGACACATTTTATTATAAAAAATAAATAGTACAACATTAAAATTCATGAAATATTGCCAATTATTACTCAAAATAGGACTTATCTTTTCCTGAGCTCTTTTCCAACATTACACACCTTACGGTCCTCTAGTGTCCAATCCATAAATGAGATAGGAATGGTTTTGCTGTGATTCTGTGTGTTGGTTGCAGGAGGAATGGGAAAGGTGCATGCAGTATTTTATCTGTTTTATCTGAGCTGTAGCCATTGGCTAAAATGGTTTTGCAAAGGTGCCTGGGCTCAGTTTCAAGGGCTGTGTCATTTGAACAAATAGTCCTGGCTCAGTGACATGACTTCCTGATGACTCATTATCCTTTTCCATTTACAGAAAACCCACTCACTTAGGAAGGTATTTGCATAAGCAATCACACCACCACCTTTCCCAGCAGTATGGCATTTCCAAAATACATACCAAGTCAGGCTATTTTTTCAAATACACAACCCTTGAAACTTGACTTTCACAACATTTTTAGCCAATGGCTACAACTCATATAAAATAATAAAATAATGCATGCATCCTACCCATCCCTCCTGCAACTAACACACAGGATCACAGCAAAACCATTCCTATCCTATATATTAATGATATAAAAAAATATATAAAAAATAGTTGAAGTTCTCTGCAAATGTGATCTCCATGCGACTTTCAAACTTTTCATTTGGCTAGCTACCTTCATCCATTCTCCTAAAGATCAACTTCATCTTCTTACACATCCTAGAGTGCATAAGTTCCTTGCGCCTGCAGTTTAGCATACTTTAGAGATACTGGCAGATCAGTTAATATGTACCTTGAAGAACACAAAAATTACATCTGTATGACAAGTTGGGATTGGCAGGCCATGCTTGATGGAGCTAAACATCGATACTAATTAGAAGTTGTTATAAGGTCTGAGATACTATTTTTAGGATTTGCATTACCTTTGAAGCACTCTCCCAGCATCAACAGTCTTTGAAGAACAATGCACATGCTTCAGGTTTAAAACTGGGAGATTGTCATTCTGAGACCTGATAGCCTCACTTCTTCAAATTAACTTTATAGTTATTTGGCTCATGAGAATACTATGTAAGAACATTAAGTTCAGTTTCAGCTACAGAATGACTTGTTTTCCACATTTATTTAATTCAGTGCTGTGTACTTGTCACAGTTATTGTTGTGCTCTGAAGATGCTGGGTAGAAAACCAGCAAAATATTAGTAAATTTAAGAAATTTATTTTTTACTCTTCTGGTGTTGTTTATACTGTGAAGCTCTATTATGAAGCACCTTCCTTTTAGTTCCACATATGTCCCTTCTTACCAGGTAACTTCTCTGCTGAGTGTACACAGAATAGAATCTTCTGGGGCTGTTTGCTGTTTATTTCTGTTACAATTTATGTTATTAAGAAGCAATACTGTATCTTGTAAAGTGTGCTTTTATATTTACCCCTGTGCAAATCACTCCAACAAAAAATAGCAGTCTTTGAAGAACAATGCACATGCATCGGATTTCAAACTGGGAAAAAAATGTCACAGAAATAAAGCAACAGTCTTATGTCTGAAAAAATAATAAACAAGTTCATTTCAGTGTGAAAAGTTCTTTTGACATCCATCAAATTGTGCATTAGGAGTTTACACCTAAGAGGCAAATTGCAAACCAGCATTTTTAACAGAAAATTGTAAAAATAAAAACATCCTGAGAAGTGGCATGCTGGAGATTGGTTTGTCCACCAGAAATTTTTGGAAATAGTAGTAATTCCCCCAGGAATAATAATAATAATGTGCCAGTTATTTTTATACCTCCATAAATAAAATTGATTAAAACAAAACACAATTTTAAATTGTAGTGCATTCTGCTCTTTGCAAACTCAGCAGTATGAAATTACATTGTCTGAATAACTGTGTTCTTGGTATAAAAGTAAAAATTGTATATTTCTAAATGTTTTATTCTACTTTTATATCAATGCTGTTATATGTGAAAAACTCTCTGCAATGTAATATGTTTACTGCACACCAGTCAGGAGGTCCCTAAAATTTTTCTTGATGAAGAGATGTACTAAATAAGCTGAAAGATTTGAGGGAGAAGCAGTTTTCTTCATTTTAAAAGGCTGGTGGGATGAAAATGACAAAATGGAACCAATTTTGCTTTATAGCCACATGTTAACAGTGTCTGTCATAAAAATTTCAAACATTTATTTAGTCCCCCAACATAAATCTCTTGAACTTCAAAGTCAACAATTTTTAATTTTTTACAAATTTTAAGGCAATTTTTTCATAGAAGCACTTCAATCCTACAAAGATTTCCAGCATACATGTGGAAATGAAATAAAAAAAAATCATAGACTTATATTCATTCAGATTCAGTCTAGGGTCTGCACAATAGAGTAAAAAACTGGGGGAAAGAATACTCAAATACCCAAGGAAGGTGGCTGTCATCTTGAAAAAAATTAGTGTCTGAAATGCATAAAAATTACAAAGTACACATTGATCATTAAAGCTGTGGTAAAAAATCAAAAATTGGATAATCTGAAGATAAGTTACAATTTAATTTTAAACCCTCCAAAATTGTGAAAATTCTGTGGATCATCTAAATAAAAATGGCTGTAATAATTAATAAGATGCTAGGCAAAATCTTAAAACAATATTTTCATCCATTAAAGGGAAGGTAACAAAATAACTTGCTTTCATGAAAATCACAAATGATGCAGCACCAGTCCCCCCCCACCCCAATAATTTCATTTGGAATGACCTTATTTATTCCACAGTATATAAAAATATCAATATGGAACAGTATAATTTGAAAATCTTATCCACTAAATGAAATTTTGCAGGTTTCTGTTTCTCCTTCCATTAAGTAAACCAGACCTTTTTCCAATGATATACAGGTGACTCTCATTATATACAGGGAATTTTCATATATATTAAGGCATAAGAGTAGTAAATAAAATATTCAGTATGTATAAAGCAAATAACTATTAAAGTAGTTCTTTATTTTTGAGATTAATAAGTGTAACTCTCTTGAAAATCAGTTATGTTATCCACTCCTTCTTATATGCTCTCCAAACAATAGACAGTCTTGCCTTTATATATACCTTCAGTGACTATGGGTTTTTCCGAGTGATACATCATGAAAGATGAGAAGTCTTGTTTTGTAGTCCAGAAGCATTGCTTTGAAAGCAACATGCAGTGGACTTTGGCAGCTTTAAATTGAAGCCTCGTCTTTTCTTCAGTGAATGTGTAGGTATGACTAGGCATATGCTTCCTAAATATGCCCGTTTCATGTAGGTTAAACACCTTCTTTGATGTATGATCTCCTCCTGCTATCTTTGTTTTGAAAAGATCTTAAATGATCTTTACAGATCACATTGCCGCTGAATTTCTTCAGCGGCAATGTGATATGTAGCTGCAGCTTCACCGGTCGTGTTGAGATTGTAGAATGCATAGGGACTCTTCTTGTGGTTGAACTACCCACCACAACTTGCAGCAGATGGGGTTAGTTGCTTTCATCTTTTGTCAGATCTTCATATTTAGAGATAAAGACAATACTGCATAGACCAAAAAAAGCAGTATGGACACAAGACACATATGTGGAAATCTTCCACGACCTTGAATCGGTGATAATCCTTATGTACAGAAATGAAACCACATATATCAAAAACATGGAAAATGAAAGCACATATAATAAGAGTTACCTGTATATTCTTCTCCATTCTTCATTTTATGTTCTCTCTCTCTTTCTCCTCTCTCGCATGTACATTGTAGGGTCTACAATGATTGTTTCTTTTCTTGAATACTGAGGGATTTTATTTTTTTATTTTTAATAATGATTATAATTTTTTTCATTTCATAGATCTAAAGTTGCTTCTGTGGATAATTATACTGCACATAATGCTGCTTCAGCACCTTTTGCTACTGTACCTACAGGAGGTAATACTAGCACCAGTTCTTTATCAGAATCAACTGTGAAGTCAAATACATTTGGAAATAAAGCTCATGGTAAGTTTTATTTTATTGAAAATTGGGGATAGAAGGTGCTGGCATTGCATAGTTATAAACACTATACTCATAAAAACACTTCATATAAAAAGGATTCTGAGTTGAAAAAATACATACAAAAAAAAGTTTTAAGCATTATACTCATAAAAATATTTCATATATTGTGTAAACAGTGTTTTATGTAGTGCCAATGCAGACAAGAACAGTGATGGCCAAGATGTCCTTGTTTAAAGAGTTTAACACAAGTATTTCATGCAATTATTACGTTTTCTACATACTTGTTACCAATAGTGAATGGCTTATAGCATGAAAGTGAGAATCGAGAGAGAGTTTATTTGAAATGTTTGTGAGCAAGTACCAGAAACGCGAGCATTGTTGGAAGTGGGAAAATGAAGTTACAATCGTTAATGATGAAAGGTATGAAATTGAGAGTGTTGTAGAGAATGTAGTTGAATAAGTGATAGCGGATGAAATATAAACAAGAGTATGAAAGAAATTGGTGAAGTTAATAGCATGGTAGTGTAAAATAAATAAATTTTATTATTAAAAGACCAGAAGATAAATGATAAAATATATATACAAAGAGCCAACAAGTTTCACTAGCCACTGTCTAGCAGTTTCAAGGCTGAACTGGTGTGAAAACAAATGCATTGAGTTACATTTCAAAAAACATACACTTTAGTAACTGTTAGGCCGTTACATTTGATTATTCTGTTGGAAGGCGTGCATGTGTTCGAAAGTTTCAGTCAGATACCGGTACATGACCACGTGTTTTGTAGTTGTTTGCATATTGTAATTCTGTTGAACTGAGAGAGATGATGAGATTTTTCCATATGTCTTTAAGAACAATGCCCTGATTTCTATTTAAATTATTGCCTGTGCGTAATACCACAGCTGCTTCTTTTAAAGTTCTGTATCTGTAGTCATTCTCAATGTAAGGCATAGAACTGTTTTTCCAATCTATAACGTGATTTGATGTTGAGAAATGATGTGCTAAACCAGATGTGATGATTCTATTATGATTAACATCCCCCACATGTTCCTTCTGTCTTATTTCAAAACTTCTCGAAGTCTGATCAGTGTAAGAAAGGCCACACGTGCATGGAATTTCATATACTCCAGGACATTTGAAGAAAGGTACCTCATCTTTAGGTGATCCTAAGATTTGTCTGATCATGGTAGTTGGTTTAAAAACCACTCTGATGTTATGAGCTTTTAACATTCTTGCCAATTTTGTGGAAACTGAATTAATATATGGAATGACAGCTGTGGACACATATTGGGGTACTGTAACACGTTGTTGGTGGTTATCTTTAAATAGCCATTTGTTTAAAATGTTAGAAGGGTATCCATTAAGCGATAGAGTGTTAGATATTAGTGACAGTTCTCTCTGTACCTCTGTTTCTTTTGAAATCGACCTTAAGGCTCTATTACGGAGCATGTGAATGATGCTGTGTTTTTGTGATCTATGATGGTTGGATGAATAATGTAGATATCTACCAGTATCTGTGGGTTTCCTGTAAATGGACAGTTGGAAATTGTTATCTTCTTTCTTCACTAGGATGTCAAGAAAAGGAAGTTCTTTGTTCTTCTCTAGTTCTATAGTGAATTTGATCTTATTGTGTAGTGAGTTGATTTATTTTGTTCAGAAATACGAGAAGGTTTTCCATGGTGTCTCTCCAGATGATGAACACGTCATCGACATATCTCCACCAAATTGATGGTTTTGGTACAATGGTGGAAAGAATATCCTTTTCAAGTTTTTCCATAAAAAGGGCTGTGCATGGTGGTGACAGAGGGCTACCCATGGCTGGTCCTTCCAATTGTTTGTATACAGTGTTGTTGAATTTGAAGAAATTTGAATTCAGGCAATGATGAAACAGTTGTGTGATGTCTTGAGGGAAAAGATCTTGCAGAATGTTAACTGGAAAAAAACTACCATGCTCCACCATAGTAAATTCAAAAAAGAAAGACTATTCTTTGAATTTGCATCTGCACTCAGGAATCAACCTAATTTAAACAAATACCGTTGCATTAACCTTCCCAAAATTTGGAAAACTTTAATTATCAGAGATCCCTCTTTACATTCCAGGCCACCTACAAATACCCATAGAGTATGGGCATTTGTAGGTGGCCTACAATGCCACACTACCTAGATAGGACTTTAGTTTCACTTTGTATTGTATTTGTGTGTGTGTGTGTGTGTGTGTGTGTGTGTGTGTGTGTGTGTGTGTGTGTGTGTGTGTGTGTGTGTGTGTGTGTGTGTGTGCTGTTACAAAAAAGTTTTTGTAATCGCCGAAGATGTCTCTGTGACGGAAACGAAATATTGGAAGTATTAAAATTAGTTTTAATCCTTTCTCAGTGCTGTTAATATTCCATTAAACCTCTAACATGAATTCTTCACGGCACTTAAGCCTCAACACACATAATGTTACAACTAAGAAGCTAACTGCAAAAGAACTTGAGCTAGTTTTCAATCACATTGAGCATGCTAAGGAAATTTTGTTTGATGCTGATCTTGATATGGAACGAAGCTTCGAAGTCCTCGGAAATCTTGATAAAGTGTTCACAAGCTATCGCAAATTGCATGACAAGATGAAAAAGTTGAGCACTATTGAAACATCTTTACTTATTTTTTTTGTAAAAAAGGAGCACTATCAAATGTTTAGACATTAAATAAAAATTTAAGTAATTGATTTTTATTAACTTTGATGATTTTATCCTCTAATATAGCTTATAATTTTTTTTTCAAATTTATGCTAACTGATGGATGAATTAAAATTATGCCTATTGTTTATTGTATTTGCTTAATGCGATTGTGCTTAGCGCACATTAATTGATGGATTAATTGTGAATTAATTAAGAAGTAAGAAAGAATATAAGGATGTTATTGTTCTAATATATAAGGCTTCGATTAGGCCGGGATTACATCGGATTACCATGCCACCTCCCACAGTAGTCTTCTGAAACTGTGAAGGTCTGATGAAAATAATAATGATAAATAGAATTCTGAGTTTAAAAAAACTACATACAAAATTTTCTCTTAGGAAGGTGGGTTAGTTTATGTTATACAGAGGCTGCAGGATTTTTTCCTCTCAGAAATTAACCTCTCTCAGCCAGAGAATGCACATCCATTGACAGATCTAGCAGACTAGGAGGATTAACTACTCTGTCATTATGCAGATTAAGTGTAGTTGTTGAATGAATTTAAGCAGTAGTTGCCAGTAAATGCTCCTAAATATTTCACTGGTGTACAGATTTTGGATTGCAGTGACTTGGCATCAGCATTGTAATAAGAAATGAGTTTATCACAGACATAAAATTAATTATGTGGCCTCTGCAAAGTTTGGTGCATAGGGTAAATTGCTATGTATCCTCTCTCCAGTAGAAGAATGCCTCATATTTTAATTTTTATATATTTATTTGTTATTTATTATTTTAGACAGCCATAGCCATGAAAGGCTATGGAGTTTGGGGTGAAAAGATCACCAGCTGTGTACCACATTGATGGAACTGTACTCCAGGCAATTAAATGAAGCCAGGAATTTGGGTATGTTTCTGGGTAGAGAGCTAAAGTTTACAGCGCATATTGCAAAAGTGGCTAAAGCAGCTCATCATATTACTTGATTACTGAAGAATACCATGATAAGTAGAGACAAGCATGTTATTATACCTTTTTATAGAGCCACATAGATCTGATCACCTGGGTTTCTTGGTGATGAGGATGAGGTGGAGAGGATCCAGATGGTAGCAGGTCTATGGAATGAACCTTATGAAAACAAGTTGAAGATTTGTGGGTTACAAAAATTGATTGACTGGTGAAAAAGTAGTGATATGATTGAGAAATATACAAAATTATTGAAGGCAGGTGATTATAAGAAGCTCTGTAATCAGTTACCATCAGTACATTGCATAGATGAGCTAAGCAGAAAAGATGTTGACAATGCATCAAAACTCATAGGACAGTATCTGATAAAAGCACCATATAACTGCATACCAAGGGTTAAGCAAGTAAATAGAGTAGGAGTGAAATGGATGAACAGTGAAATCAAGCAAGCTGCAGTGGAAAAGAAAATGCTATGGAGGAGATACAAGACAGTTGGTGGTGATTGTCGGATCCATGAAGAGTATAAAGTGCAGGCTAGAAAGGTGACAAGCATGGTAAAGAAAGAAAAGGTTCAGTATGAGAGGAAATTGGCTGGTCAGGCCAAAATAAACTCAAGGGAATTTTTCCACTATATGGCAAGCAAGAAAAGAATAATTATGGCGGGTTGACACTGGTACTTAGTCACAGCAGCAGAATAACAGCTGCAAAGGATATAGTGGAATTATTGAATGGGCACTTTTCTCAGCATATATCATACTAGTGTAAATGATGCCTTGTGATATATAGAAAGGCAAATTAGGAGAATTGGAAGAATCAGATGCCAAGTTGGGAAGAATTATAAGTAGTACTGCTGATGTTAATTCCCTTCTGGAAGATATGAATAGATTTTTGACTTGGACAAAGGAGTGGGACTGTAGTTTTAATACAATAAGTGCAAGGTGTTGCATTTTGGAGTGCAGAAATATTAGACAGTGTACTATACTGTTGGTGCCGTACTGCAGGAATTGGATGAGATTAGAGATTTGGGAGTGATGGTTGACAGTAGACTGAAGTTTAGAGGACATATTGCTAGTGTTGCAAATGCTGCACATTGTAGTGCTGCTCTGATATGAAGTATTCTAATATGTAGGGATAAGGAAGAGGTTGTGCCACTGTACAAAGCACTGGTCAGACTACCCTTGGACTATTGTGCTCAGATCTGGTCACCTGGTTTTCAGTGTGATGTGGAGACATTGGAGAGGATCCAGAGGTGAGTGACTAAGATAATATCAGGACTTCAGACTGCTGGCTATGGAAGGAAGTTCAAATAATGTGGAGAGTTTGGTGGATAGGAGGAAAATAGGTGATATGATAGAGATATTTAAGTTATTGAGAAGATTTTATTGGATTAATCCAGATGAGATTATAAATATTACCTCAAGGGCTCACTTTAGTGAGTACGGGCATGGCAAACCCGAGGTACCAGATGCTGGACCATGTCTTACTTCATGTAATATACATCTGTTATATTGTTCTGTAGACTGGTCCCTCCCCTTCTTTCTTTGCTTCTTTCTCCTCTCCTTGCTCCTTCCCCCTGATGCTATTAGAGTATTCGAGGGCTAGGGGTGAATCTTTCCTAAGTTATTTTTTATTTATTATATTATATTTATTATAATCTTTCCTAAGGTGAATCTTGCTAAGTTATTTCGTCTTATGCAGCCACTGAAGGAGTCAAGCTAGCCTCAATAAATGCCGGTCCCAAGCCCAGATAAATGGCAAGGGTTGATGTCAGGAAGGGCATCCGGTCGTAAAACTTCACTGCCAGCTCTAGCTATGATATGAGTAAGAGAAAATGATATAAGGGCTAGGGTGTACCCTTTAAGCGATGCGCAGCCACATCGCCCTACAGCTGCGATAAGTGGATGAGGGCTACCGCATCAAGGGTGGGTGTGGTTAAAGAAGCGAGCCCAGCAGGTGGAGAGAATGTTGCAAGTGGGAACACTGAATGTTGGAAGCATGACTGGAAGGGAAGTGGCAGATATGATGAGGAAGAGGAAGTTGGACATTTTGTGTGTGCAGGGGACAAGGTGGAAGGGGGGAAAGGCAAAGGAACTGGGAGATGGATATAAATTGTTCTACTCTGGAGCGAATAACGAGGGAAGAAATGGTGTAGGAATTGTGGTGTGTGACAGAATGAAGAGCGAATACTGGAAGTGGGTAGAAAGAACGACACGATCATGTGAAGGAAATTGGGTCTCGGAGAAGAGCAGGTGGTCGTATTATGTGTATATGCCCCGCAAGTTGGCTGTACAGCAGAGGAGAAAGATGAGTTCTGGAACGTGTTAGATGAAGAAATGAGGGAACTGGAAGAAAACGAGATGGTGATTGTCAGAGGAGACTTGAATGAACACATAGGGAGACAGAATAGAGACTGTGAAAGGGTGCATGGTGGCTACGGAGTGGGAATGATGAACCAGGAAGGAGAGAGGGTTTGTGGACTTTGCAGTAGCGTTTGATCTGGCAATTGTGAACTCGTTTTTCTACAAGAGGGAAGAACATTTTATAACATTTAGGAGTGATAACAACAGTTCACAAATTGACTACATTTTGACTAGAAGAAAACATCTTAAGGTTGTGACAAATTGTAAAGTAATTCCAACAGATCAAGTGGCACAGCAACACTGACTGCTGTGCACAGACTTTAAAATAAGATCGAAGATAAGAACCTCTGGAAGCCATGGGATGAAGACAATTAAGTGGTTTCGCTTAAAAGAAGAGAATGTGAGGAATCGTTTTAGGGAGAGGGTGTTAGAGAGGATTTCGGATGGACTGGAAAGTGTACAAGATGGAAACATAATTCAAAGGTAATTCTGAGCTGTGCAATCGAGGTGCTTGGTGAGACATCTGGAAAGATTAGAGAGCAGAAGGAGGGTTGGTGGTAGAATAATAATGTACAAGTGACAGTGACAGCTAAGAGGAAGGCAAAGCAGAAGTGGCATGAGTCAAGAGTGGAAGAGGACAGAGAGGTGTACAGAGAGAGAAAGCAAGAAGCCAAGAGAGTTGTGGCACATGCAAAGGCCATGGCATATCAAGATCTGTATGATCAATTAGAAACAAAGGAAGGACAGAGAAAAATTTACCAACTAGCAAAATGTAGAAATAAAGCAGCAAAGGACATCTTACATGTGAGGCAGATCAAAGATGCTGAAGGAAGAGTATTATGGAGGAATGTGGACATAAGAAACAGGTGGAGAATATACTTTGAGGGACTTTTGAATGAGGAAAATGCAAGGACTTACAGAGAAGATGGTGCAGAACATCAGTAGAGTGGAAGTGACGGAGGCCATGAAGAGGATGAGGAATGGAAAATCGGTCGGCCCCGACAGGATTCCAGTGGAGGCATGGAAGGCACTGGGGGAAGAGGGAATTGACCTGCTGTGGGACCTGTTCATGAAAGTTTGCCAACAGGAAAATATACCTGAGGAATGGAGGGAGAGTACTATTGTCCCCATCTACAAGGGTAAAGGGGATGCACAAGACTGTAAAAATTACAGAGGAATAAAGTTGATGTCCCACACAATGAAAATCCTAGAAAGGGTTCTTGATGGAAGATTGAGGAAGGAGGTGGAGATTGCAAAGGAACAATTTGGCTTCATGCCTGGTAGATCAGCAACAGATGCTATCTTTGGGTTACAGCAGATGATGGAAAAGTTTCAAGAGAAACAACGGGAGCTACATCTGGCATTTATTGATCTGGAGAAAGCATACGATAGAGTGCCAAGGCAAGAAGTCTGGAGGTGTCTGAGGGAGAAGAAGGTTCCGGAGAAATATGTCAGGTTGGTGCGGAGATGTACAGAAATGTGACAAGTGTTCAGATCTGTCTGGGACAGACAGAAAGTTTTCAAGTACCAGTTGGCTTGCATCAAGGGTCAGCTTTAAGTCCGTTTCTGTTTAACATTGTGTTGGAGGTAGTGACGGAGGAGGTGAGAGAAGATGTGCCTTGGACAATGTATGCAGATGACATCTTGCTGTGTACAGATTCAAGAGAAGAAGTGGGAACTAAACTGGAAAGATGGAGAAAAGTAATGGAATAAAGATGTATGAGACTGAGCAGAAGTAAGACAGAGTATATGTGTTGCACAGCAGGCAGCGGCCAGGAGACAGATCTGGAGCTGGAAGGAAATGTCATCAGGAAGGTGAGGGACTTTAGATACTTAGGTTCAACAGTGGAAGAAGATGGAGGAGCTGAGAAGGAAGTGGGATGCAGGATACAAGCGGGTTGGAGGAACTGGAGGGAGATGGCTGGAGTGTTATGCGATAAGAGGGTGCCGATCAATCTGAAAGGCAAAATCTATAGGACAGTAGTGCGGCCAGCTATGACGTATGCTATAGAAACTGTGGCCCTGAGGAAAAATAACATCAGCAGGATGGAAGTAGCAGAGATGAGAATGCTTAGGTGGATGTGCAGTGTGACCAGAAAGGATCGTCTGAGAAATGATTATGTGAGGGGAACAGTGAAAGTTACGAACTTAGGAGCGAAGATACAGGAGGCAAGGTTGAGATGGTTTGATCATGTGATGAGGAGGGAGGACGAATATGTGGGAAGAAGGGTCATGCAAATGGATGTGCAAGGAAGGAGGAAGCATGGGTGGCCAAAGAAGAGATGGAGGGAGCTGGTAGAAGAGGACTTGAGGATGAAGAACTTGGATGTGGTGACAGCCCAAGACAGGAGGATGTGGAGAAGACTCATCATCAACAGTGACCCCACTTAAGTGGGAGAAGCTGCAGAAGAAGAAGTTGTAAGTGAATGGAACGCATTACTAGAATGTGTTGTTAATGCAATTAGTGTTAAGGATTTTAAGATGCAATATGATAAGTATGTTGTCAGTTGAACGAACCTCCCACGATGAGTCTGCCAACTCCATGGACGATGTAATAATAATAATAATAATAATTTCTACTAATAAAGAAAAATCCGTATATTGCAATATGGACATTTAACAAAATATATATCATTATTTGATAAAAATATATAGTGTATTACATATCCGTTTGGTTTAATGTGCTTTTCTCATGCAATATATATAAGAAATGTATAGTTCCTTACATATACTGCTATATAAGGAACTAGGTGCATTTCATTTATTCACTAACTTGTGGGTTATGAGATCTCAGATGCAGCAATGAACATGAGTTATTCCTGTTATGTGTTCTCCTGGGTATGTAGGATTATCATAATATACTTCTTAATCAAGATGATTGATAGCATACACTTTGATTCATATCCATTTTATTTCAGTCATATACTACACTCCCACTCATGTTTTGGTCAATGTCTACATGTTGGATGATTAAATAGATTTTGCTACTTCTTTAGCAAAACAAAAAGTAATATTGTCTTTAATACAACAAATAGAAATGTAAAAAAAATGCTCAAAAAATAAATTGCTCTTTTATGAAGTGAAAATGAACTCATTTATATAGTAGATGTAAAATATATTTCTGCTATTTGCCATTTATTTTGCAGCAAAGTAAAGGGCAAATATGAGAGAGAAAGAGAGTAAACATGAGATTTTGATAGTTAAGGTTAATGGAAAATTTGATGAACAAAATCAGAATTGTGAGTAGATTATGTACCATCTTTCTAGAAAAATGATTTAAGTCCCATGTAAGGAGTATATTAAAATTTCATTATAAAATATAACATTAAGTGAAAGATTTAGATAATGATCTTTTATTTTCAGTATTCTAAAAAAAAGTTTTAAAATTCTTTCTTTTTCTTTTTTAAGCAGATGATATCCTGGATGAGAATGATACCTCTACATTAAAACAAGCACTTTTTACATCAACTATTCGCTTTGTACCAACATCCATACCTATCTTGAAACCTCGAATAATTGGCACTCATCCTAACTGCATGGACAATTATTCATCACAGCCTACTTGTACAATTCATTGTTGTGGGACAATTAATGGATACAGGAGGCCTTCAAATTTAAATGGCAATGCTGCCTTTCAAAATATATCAGTTATGAGGAATGCTGGTACAACAGGAAGATCTGAGTCTGGAGCAAGAGCAATGAGTAAGAATTTTTGTTTATAGAATTTGTAGATGCATACTCTTTTTTTTGGGGGGAGGGATCATCATCATCTTTTTATGAATTTACAGAATGCTGTGATAGTCTGACATAACTAAGATTTCATTACTAGTTACCTATCAACAGTTTTTCTATGCAAATGTTTTATTTATTGATCACAGCAATTCATTCATTCCTTGGTCTTATGAATTCTCTGCTAGTTTTGTTCAAATGCTTGTTTTATAATCATGTACCTCATTTTCTATTTAAATGCTCAAACTACTTAAATTGGGAATTTTAATGACCAGTTTAAATTTTATTAAAGTTAATTACACATTCAATATTTAAATTATTATTTTTGCCACTGTTTAACACGTTCGCTGCCAACTACGAGTATACTCGTATGACCCTTACCGCCGGCAACGAGATTACTGTACTGACCTTGAAGAAGTGAAAATGCTTGGCTTGTGGAGCTAGCATCAAAACTGTGTATTCTCATAGATGGTATATGCTCTGCACAAGCCAACTACGAATATACTCGTATGACGCTTACCGCTGGCAACGAGATTACCGTACTGACCTTGAAGAAGTGAAATTGCTCGCCGTATGGGAACAGACTATGCCGAAGTAGCATGGCAGCGAACATGTTAATTGTGCAGTTGATCAGCTAAGTGTCAAATTACTAGGATTGCTGCCAGATGGCAGGAGTAAGATTAAAAAAAAAGAAGACCAAGATCTAGGTGGATTAATACTATCAGCATTTCCTAGAAGACTGACTTCTAAGATTTTGACAATATTGGAGACTGACAAATGACAGATTAATTTGGAAGGAAATTGCTGATAGGAAGCTAGTAATAATGTGAATTTAATTGTGTAGTACTATTATAGTATTATATAACAATCCTTCAGGGTACATATCCTGGTATGATGATGAACACATATCACTTAATACAAGATATTAGTACACTATTATTATCATTATACACTCCATGGAGTTGTAGACTCATGAGAGGTTCATTCAACTGACAACAAATCTATCACATTGAATCTTAAAATCCTTACTACTCCCTGCATTAACAACATATTCTGGTAATGCATTCCATTCACTGACAATTCTCCGTGTAAAAAACATATTCTCACACCCCTCTTTACCATACTCATACGCAACTTCCAGAGATGGCTTCTGGAAGTTGTGTATGAGTATGGTAAAGAGGGGTTATAATTCCCTCTGGATTAATTCAATAAAATGCCCTCACTAACTTAAATGTCTCTATCATATCATCTCTTTTCCTCCTATCCACCAAACTCTGCATTCCACATTTCTTCAACCTTCTCCATAGCCAGCATACCAGAGTCCTGATATTGTCTTAGTTGCTCTTCTCTTGACCCTCTCCAATGTTTCTACATCACATTGAAAACCAGATGTTCAAATCTGAGCATAGTAATCCAAGTGTGGTCTGACCAGTGCTTCAAAATTGTGTCAGCAGACACAATTTTTAATGCTAACAAAGTCAAGTTCCTTTCTAATATCTTAATTTTTATATGATTCTGCCATTGGTTGACTCCCCTAATTTTTATCAGAACGCTTATATCTGTAGTCTCTAGTCTTTGATTGATTGCTTTATTTCTTACCCAACTCTCAGATCCATAACTTATGGTTTGAGCATTGTCTTGTATACTGCTAGTTTGGTATTTTGGCTAATTTCTCTCTTATTCCATATAAATTTATTCAACTGGCTACAAATCATACTTTTCTTATTCTGTTGTCTATTTAATTTGCCATCTTCACTAAAACATGTGCCTAAATAGCTGAAATGTTTTACTTGTTCTATACAATCTCCATTCAGAATGCAGAATGTTTTCTATTCTCCTGCCTATTTTCATAGCTTTGGTCTTTTTATTGATGATTTTCATGCCAAATTTGTTACAGCTGCTATTCAATTTAGTTAGAGAATCCTGGAGACTTACACTAGATGTGCAAGTCTCCAGGAGTACAACATTATCTGCATAAAGCAAAGAACTAAGTTTGACATGTTGAAGTCTAAGTTCAAACTTAATGTTAGTTTCTTTCATGATGTGATCCATATAGATGATGAATAAGAGTGGAGATAATGTGCATCATTGTTTTACCCCTGATTTTACATCAAGCAATCTTTCTGTATTTCCTTTAATTCTAATGGCTTGACTGACAATTAGATATAGACTATGTCTTGCTCTGTATAATGTTTCATTTACTCTATATAATTGTAGTGTTTTGAAAAGCTTTTCTCTGGGAACTTTGTCATATGTCATGTCTTTTCCAGATCTACAAAACTAAAGTACAGATCCTTGTCCTATTCCCATGATTTCTCAACTGTTTGTTGTAGAGTGAAAATCTGGTCTTGACAATCTCTGTTTGGCATGCACCCAGCTTGTCCTTCTCCAAGTTTCTCTTCCACCATTCTTTCTCAACCACTTTTGAAATATGGTTGCATAAATCTTACCAGAAACATTAAGTACAGCTGTAATTTTCACATTAAGCTTTAATATTCTTTTTTATAGATGGGAACTATGAGAGCTCTATTCCAATCATCTGAAATTTGACCTTCTCACCAGGCCCTCTGAATTATGCAGTGTAGATACTGCAAACCCTTTATGCCTCCATAATTAAGCATTTTTGTTCAAATATCATCTGCCTTAGCTGCCTTTCCACTTTTCAAGTTTTTGATGGCTTTTTTTACCTCAAGTATTGATATGTATTCTTCTTGAACATTTTCTAGTATAGTTTTTCACTGCTTCTTTTGTTTAACAGTCTTTCAAACTAATTACTCCAGATATCTAAGATATCTTTATTTTCGGATATCTAAGATATCTTGATTCCTTTTACAGTACTCTTTCCTCCATTTCTCAGTTTTTTTTCAATAGCCTCCAGAACAATTTGTCCTCTTTTGATTATTCTGGTCTGTAGTAACACCCAGTTGTGTATTCTATCCTGTTACCTTCTGTCTCACACTTCTGGCCAAGCATTTGACCTTAAACCTCATTTTCTGTATTGTTCATACTACTGCCACCATTGAGTATTTCTTCTCTGGTTGGATTTAATTTCTTTGCAATCATTAGTACTCACCTACCTTTTGTGTCTGTCCCATCACATTCTATTCCTGTAATAATATCTTTCGGTCAGCCATTATTTAATTAATGTCTTCAA
Source organism: Typopeltis vanoorti (assembly GCF_054136105.1). Lineage (NCBI taxonomy): Eukaryota > Metazoa > Arthropoda > Arachnida > Uropygi > Thelyphonidae > Typopeltis > Typopeltis vanoorti. Next base: position 41,984,033 of record NC_143573.1, read on the forward strand.
TTTGTGGTTTCACTACACATACAATGCTAAGAATTCCTCACCTTCGTTCCTAATACTTTTGTCAGCAGTGTGTATGCATGGCAGCTGACTACCAGGCTAGTAATTGAATTTGAATGAAATCATCCCCATCCCAATATCCACATTTTACACTTTTCTTTCATGAAAAAACAAATGACCCTGCATTTCCTGGGTCATCACTAACAGCTATCATTTTCTCTCTCTCTCTCTGTTTGTCATTTATACAGTTTCTACTTAATGTATTGTAGGTATCCATTTCAAGTAGCCACCTATACCTGTCTATCTGACTACTATTCACATGTACTTTTTCACTGAACAATAATTTCTCCAAGTATCTGCATCCAAAATGATTCAAGTACTTGAATCATTTTGGATGTAGATACTTGCAATTACAAACTCTTTGCCCATCAATGAGGTCACCCCATATATCAGCATAGTGCACACCATTTTTCCTACAGTGTGTACTTACAGTATCATTTGTAATCACAGCTCTCCTCCTGAGCTCACTGTTATCATACCATGGCAACATACTCATGGTCTCAATACTCTTTTGATCTTCTTTTTTCATCTCACTCAACTTTTATATATTTATATATTCACTTTTATATATTCCACTTTTATATATTCTTCCATACTAAACTGCTTTCAGATCTGGCATTCTGGTCAACACAATCATTACAAGCCACTCATTCTGCTTGCTTTCACATTTGCTTCATTTATGTCATGAATCACTGCTTAGCTGTCAAGGACACCCCTGATTATGAAATTGTCGCATATCATGTATCCTTTTTTCATCTGTTTCTGCTTCATTTCTTAGCAAATTGTTGCAAAGAATTGAAAAGTTGTTTGGCCATGTGGAAAACACAAAATAAGAATTGATGTTTGGAAATCCATAATCAGATCTGTAGCACCTCAGATTTCAACCATTCCACTGTCTAATGAGCATGCGAGAAACACAGTTGCATATGTTACACATGTGTAAATGCAGCATCTGTTGGTTGTGTTTCATTATCTATCATGTTTTGGTACATTACCAATGAATATAGTTCAACACTTTATATCTTTTTGGAACAGTGTGTATTTTAAAGTAAGCAATCTATTAATAATTAATGGGAAAATACAAGGAATAAAGTGTGCCGAGGATTTCGAAAAAAAAAAAAAAAAGACACGATGGTACGAGGTGTCCATGCTTAAAAATTGTCATCATATTCTTGCCCAGCCATAATGTCCTTCATTTGAGTGATCAATGTTGAGAGCCACTGAAAATGCAGTTTGCACAGGCAAGTCTCTATCAAGATTGAAGACCTTTGTATAAAGGATGGTCTGAAAAGTTCTCGGCCTCGACCATAGATGGCAACACTATCGGCAAGATTTTTTTTTTTTTTTCTAAGTTGGTACATCTGTCATAAGTATCCATGTGAAATTTCAAGTCATTCTATCAAGTAGCTTGTTTTATACAGCTGTCTGAAGCAAAAGTGTTGTCTGTATCCCTTCAAATGGATAAAATTGAGTATTGTGCAGTTATAAAATTCTTTGTAAAAGAAGGTTTAACGCCTAAAGAAATTCATTTGAAGTTTATAAAAGTTTATGGGCACTCTTCTCCTTCGATTTTGACAATTAAGAAATGGGCTTCCGAATTTAAACATGGCTGTACCAGCCTTGAAGATGATCCACGTGAAGGACGTCCAAAAAAGTGTAATAACCCCAGAAATCATTCATCATGTGCATGATGTGGTATTGGATGATCGGTGAGTCAAAGTGCATGAAATTGCTGAGACTATAGGCATTTCAAAAGAACGTGTAGGATATATTTTGCATGAAGAATTGCATATGAAAAAGCTTTGCGCAAAATGGATGTCGTGCTTGCTCACATCAGATCAAAAACGTGCACTCGCATAAAAATCTCTGAACAGTGCTTGGAGCATTTTAACAAGAATAAAACTGATTTTGTGCGTCGATTTATTACCATGGATGTGACTTGGATTCACTATTACACAGCAGAATCCAAACAGCAGTGAAAACAGGACAGAAGCCGGTTGTTCAGCGCCAAAGAAGACAAAGTCGGTTCCATCAGCAGGAAAAGTCATGGCATCGGTGTTTTGGGATGCTAAAGGCATTTTGTTTATTAATTATCTTGAAAAGGGTAAAAACAATAAATGGAGAATATTTTATTCTGATCTTTTAGCCAGACTAGACAAAAAAATTCATGAGGAAAGACCCGGTTTGCAGAAGAAAAAAAAAATCATCTTTCATCAGGACAAAGCACCTGCCCACAAAAGTGTTTTGGTGATGGGAAAATTAAGGGATCTGTACTATGAATTGTTGGAACATCCACCCTATTCCCCAGATTTGGCTCCATGTGACTTCTATCTCTTCCCAAAACTAAAACTCTTCCTCACTGGTCAACATTTTTCTTTGAATCAAGAGGTGATCGCAGCTGTAGAGGGGTATTTTGTCGATCTTACTGAATAAATTAGGGATGGAATAATGGCACTGGAGCATCACTGGAATAAATGTATTCTGAAATAAATATTAGTCTTAAGGGAGATTATGTTGAAAAATAAAAAATAATTTTGAAATTATAAATTTGTTTTTTCATTGTTAGGCTGAGAACTTTTCAGATCACCCTCGTATTTGTGAATCCCATCTATGAAATGTCACTGTGTGGTACGTTAACATCATGTGTGTGAGTTCGCTAAGGTTAGAGATAATGATATGATCCTGAAACTCTGCTGTGGAGATAAGACATGAAACTTTATCAAGCCACTTCACCTTAGGCTGAGAAGTTTTCAGATCACCCTCGTATTTGTGAATCCCATCTATGAAATGTCACTGTGTGGTACGTTAACATCATGTGTGTGAGTTCGCTAAGGTTAGAGATAATGATATGATCCTGAAACTCTGCTGTGGAGATAAGACATGAAACTTTATCAAGCCACTTCACCTCTGGTAAGCAAGCGGGAAGGGGGGGGGCAGAATTACATCTCACACTGGTGGTTGAAATGATCTACCACCTAAAGACATTCACAAACATCCTTGCCACAATGAGATTTCAACAAGGCTTATAAGTTAGAGATAGAAGAGATGCTGTCTACTCAACCATCCAGGCTGGCAGAAATGTATTCATTTTTCTTTGCATTGAATTACTCAGTTGAATGTCATGCAAGCATTTATAACATACTGTTAGGCTGATAACACTATTCACAGTAATCAGTATTGTCCACTCCCTACAGAGAAATTAAGTGTAATCAGCACCTTTTCAAATGTCATTGACCATGTATTTCAAATAATAGGTTGTATATATTCTAAAGATTTCAAAACAAAAATCAAGAAATGTCTCAAGAAATTGAACTTTTTTTCCCCCTTCTAGTGTGATGTACCACTTGGGGACGGGGTAATGATGCAGCTTTGGGAGACTCCAGCCAGCTTGTCAGAGAGCCTGACGTTGGGGGAATCTCAAGAAATTGTAGTAAAAGTCCTCATTTCCAACTTTCTTGAAACATTGATTATACTCAAAACAACTACTTTTTTTTGTTAGTTTATTACTTATAGAATTACCTGCTTAAATCATATCTAAGGGTTATTATTTTCCACACACACACACACACACACACACACACACACACACACACACACACACACACACACACACAGATGACTATTTATAATCTTCCATAATCATCCATAGTTTGGTAACCTTTCCTTTAGTATTACGTGGTGATCAGCATTCATTTTACACAAATTATGGACTCTACAACCGTGTTATAAATAATTATTTTAATTTCCCGATGTTTCGACCTTCATATTGAGGTCATCATCTGAAGTATACACACACACATATATATATATATACAGAGACAAGCTAAATTACATTTCACATAGTATGCTGAAGAGACAGTGATTTGATCAATCAACTGACCTCTAGTGAAAATAAAATAAAATAAAATTACAATAAATAAATAAAATAAAATAAATTTACTACATCAAAGCTATATTCTATTTAAGACAACATCATAGAAACATTCTTTCATATAGATAGTTTTGTTACAGTAAAAATGATGTCCTAATTTAACATGACAATTGTTATATTAGATTTAAGATCCTGGATTACCTATTTTCCTATTTAAAATTAACTCTTAGTGAGAAGGATTGAGTGGATAGAATATGTGCCTTCCATATGCTTGGGATTTTTAGACCATCATTATTGTTAAGATTAGAGTGATTGATAAGAATCTCACAGGCTTCCTTAAATTTACGTCCATACCATGTTTTGGTGTGATGTAAACAACAGGTGCTTTTCCAGTCAGTTCTATGTAAAGTACTCAGGGTGATCAGAAAGGCCAGTTTGACCATAGTTATTATATTTAATGTGTTGTTTATGTTCCTTTTGTCTGATAGGAACTGTGCATCCTGTTTCTCCTATATATGGTAGATTACAGGTGCAATAAATACGGTATACTCCAGGGTGGGCTAGTGGAGGGAGCGGGTCTTTGGATGAGTTGAGTAAGTTCTTTAATTTTGCATGAGATTTAAAGGTGGCTTTAAGGTTATATTTTTGTAATATTCTGTTTATTTTGTCTGATATCCCTTATTAGTATGGAATGGTTACAGTTTTATTGTAGTCTAGTTTATTTTTTTTTTAAGTGAGGTCTTGTACAGAATTTTGTTGATAGTATTTTGTTAGGAAGGTATTGCTGATAACTTTTAATTCATCTTTAAGTGCTTGTTCATTGGAGCAAATCTTCAAATCACTGTTTTTTAGTGTATTAATAAACCCTAGTTTTTGTGTTGGGTGGTGGTAGGAGTTTATTAGCCAGTATGTGTCGGTTTCTGGTAAACAGTGAAGGAAAGACTGCCAGAAGGAAGATGTGCAACAAGTGTATCTAGAAACAGAAGTATGTTCTGCTTTTCAATTCATTTGTGAATTGTATGCATGTATCCTTTTGTGTTGTGTTGTGTTTTTAGGTGGCTGAGGAAAGTGTCTAGTGTCTGGTGGTCATGGGACTAGATAGCGAAAACATTGTCAACATAACTCAAAGTCATATCAGACTTTGGGTTTTAAAGGAGAGGAATCTAGAGCACATTGCTCAAAATATTCCATATAAAAGTTAGCAATGGCGAGCCCATGGCTGTGCTTTCTTTTTGTAGGTAGAAAGTGTTTTGCCACACAAAATAGCCAGAACATAGTATATGCACAAAGGGTGCTGTGATATCAGTAGGGAATTTGTCTTGTAATATAAGGATTGTTTCATTAATTGGGACATTTATGAAGAGGGCAGAGAGACATCAAAACTGACTAATAAATCATCTTTTTTCAGTGTTATGTCTTTGATTTTGTTTACAAAGTGTTATGTGTTTTTAATATAGGAAGAGGAATGACCTACCAACTCCTTGAGTGTTGACGCTAGTTTCTTGGCTAGGTGATAAGTGGGGCTGTCTATACCTTCAACTGTCAGCTGGAGTGGTGTGCTTCATTTGTGAATCTTTGGTAGACCGTAAATTCTTGGGGAATGAGCGTAGTGCGGAATTAATTTTTTAATGGCATCTTCGGGCCATGTGGTGACTGATTTAAGTAGCTTCTCCGTTTTCTTTTTTATTTGATTAGTAGGGTCATAGTTAACAAGTTGATAGGTGCTGTTGTCCAAGACTATTAGATTCATTTTTTCCAAATAAGTAATTAGATTTAGAATAACTATGGCACTACCTTTATCAGTTCTAGTAATTTTGATGATTTCACCACTGTCAATTCTGATTTTGTTAGGTTGCTGGTGTAAAATGATAGTTTGGTAACATAGTGCAACATGGATATACAGGGTGTTCGGGATAAATTTGACATATTTATAATTAATTATATTTTTCCGTAAGTTACATGTATTAACACACACTTCTCTTCATTTAAAAGTTTGGACCCTTCTTCATTCATATACAAGATGTCAGAAAGGATGGATAGCTGGAACCCACCTGAATCATGGAAGAGAATAACTTGTATCATGATGATTCGTGCCCGCCATCAAAATAAGGATATTACGACTGCTGCCCAATGCTCCCTGAATACAGTAAAAACAATCAGGCATGAACTAGAGACTTGCAATGGTGACTACGAGGATGTAGCAAGAAGAAAGATCCCTAGCAGACGATCTGATTGCGTTCGTACAGCAGAATTCCTCGCAAATCTGCAGGAACAGGTGTTGAAGAACCCTGGCATTGGAATTCGGGCTTTGTTCGTGGAGTTGCTAACTGTAGTCAAGCCCTGGATAACAAGGGTAGCCAATGGTAGGCCGTATGTATGGCAGCAGGATTCGGCCCCTTGCCACACCTCTGGGAAAAGTCAAAAATGGTTGTCTGAAAATTTCTACGACTTCACCAGTCCAAATGTTTGGCCTCCAAACTCCCCAGACCTTAACCCCATGGATTATTTTGTATGGGGCGCAGTTGAAAAAGACACCAATCGCACTTCCAGTAATACAAAAGCCCAGTTAATGGATAAAATTAAAACAGTTTTTGCGGCCCTTCCCAGGGAGACTGTAGCATCAGCTTGTTCGAGGTTCCGAAGCAGAATTGAAGCTGTGATCGATGCTAATGGTGGTTATTTTGAGTAAATCTTTTTGATAGTATTGTAATTAACTCTGCCTGTAATGTTTTTTTGTCAATTCATTAAATTTAATAGATACAAAGAAGATTTTCTTTTTCCTTACGAAACTGTCAAATTTATCCCGAACACCCTGTATATATATATATTTATTTATTTATTTATATTTTTTGCCTGTTTAGATCTTAGTAACATTCTGGATGATGATGACACTAACAGCAGTATGCTACGCGGTGTACAACATAACCCATCCGTCCTTCATGAAGCTGATGCGTCTCTTCCATATAAACCAACACCCTCTCTCAACACTGTGGGAAAAGTGGATGCAGTTGTAGTACAGTATAATAATCATCATGGAAAGAGTGAAAATAGGGCAGATTCTTCACTTGTTGATCACTTGGGTAGTGATCATGATATATTAGAAGTGGTTCAAGACAATAGTGCCACATCATCATTACTAATGAAGTCCTCTCGTCTGTCAACTTATAGTAATAATACTCATTCAGATCTTCGTGAATCTGATTTAAGAAATATGTTTATTCACAAACCAAAGGAAATGTGGAAAGAACCAGATTCAACAGATATAGATCCCTTTAAAGAACGCAGACAGAAAAAAAGAGAAACTGGAGACATTAGGGTTAAAACACAAGCTCGTAAAGGTAATTTTTATGTTTTACTATTGATATAAAATAAAAATGCATGTTTTATTTGAGTTTTGTATTAAATTAACTATAACATGGAACATCTAATTTTTATTGTCTAATCTTTAACGGCACCTGTGACATAGTGATCAAGAGAGCAAATACATTAAACACAGTAAATAACTTTGAATCAGAATAGCACAATCAGTGAAATGGTTGCCACATGCTAGAAAGATAATACACACACACACACTTATACATAAATCATTTCTGATATTTATATAGGATAAGAATCTTGATCACTATCCCTGTGGCATAGTGATCAAGAGAACAAACACAGTAAATAACTTTTAATGAAAATAAACAAATAAATTTTAACTTTATGAATTAAAAGTTTCAGAAATGGTGTGAAATTAGCAATTTTTTATCTGTTTTGTTGTGTTTTTTCATCAGAAAATGAGAGTATTATAGTGTATTAGTATAGATGTATGTATTTTTAAAGTACTAGTATATTTATAACATTTTTATTGTGATATTTATTATGATATTTTCGGCATGGCACCAATGCAACAAACAATGGCAGCAAAGACACGCTGTCTGGCGATTTGCATTTGCAGGATATTATTCAGCGCAGTGTATGCAGCGAGAAAATTAAAGAATATGTGGAAGGAAGTTGAAACTGGAGAGAGAATATGTGTTAAGTGTTTTAAAAGTGAGTGTCTATTAGGTGATGTGAACACAACAGATACTTCCCATAAGATGGAAAATGATGTTAATAATGTCAAATGTGCAGCCATGGAAATAGACGAGAATGAAATGGATATCAATAAAGAAATAGCATGCTTAAATGTTATTCTTCATAGAACAAAGTGCAAAATTGAACAACTGCAGAAGTGGCAAGAGCTAAGCAGGGCTGAAAAAGAAAGAAGCAGGTGATCTGAAAGAATAATAAAGAACAATCGAACAAACAAGAAAAGGAGAAAATTATGTATGGAAACTCAGCAATCAGGGGAGTACTCAACAAAAGTATGACAAAATCATGTTTCCCGGGTGCAAAAATTCATGATATTAGCCAGATGCAAAAAGGTAAGTCGAAGGAAATGATTGCCTTGGTTAGTACCAATGATTTGAGAAGCGAGAAGTATTCTATAAGGGAGGATGTAAAGGAGTTATCAGAAGAGGCAAAACTGAAGAGCGAGAAGGTGAAGATTGTAAGTCTCCTACCATACTATGATAGAGGCAAACTGAGGAGGAGGGCACTGATAGTCTATAAGTAGATTGTGCAAAAGAAATGATGTAGAATTTGTGGATCTGTGGTCTCTGTTTTGATGGAAGGAAGGATTTGTACAATGCAGATGGACTACATCTGAATGGTTTTGGTGTTAGATGTCTGGAGAGAGAGCTTTGTTCACTGAACATGCTGATGTGCAAATTCATGGAAACTTAAGCAATTAGGGTGGAAGCAAATGAGTTTGTGTGAAGGCAATCATGAAGCGAGTGAGTGTGAGGAATCTAGTCTCTTAAGCAAAAATATTATTATTATTATTATTATTACCCCAAGACCTCATGGAGTCAAAGACTCATCTGGGAGGTCCTTTTATCACACACACAGCTCATCATACCGTGCCTTGAACACATTCAAACTCCTTGCAGACACCACACTCCCAGGCAATGCATTCCAATCATTCACAACTCTGCATGAAAAAAACCTGTCCCTCACTCCCCTACTCACACCCTCTTTATACAGTTTCCAGGGATGACCTCTGGTTCTCCCCTGATCTCCCACTATTTTCTGTAGAACTTCTCCAGCATTGATCCTATAACAACCCCTTACCAACTTGTAGGTCTCTATCATATCTCCCCTCTTCCTCCTGTTAACCAGACTGCAAATTACATCTTCTCAATCTTTCCTCATACTCGACATTCCAGAGGTCAGAAACTACCTTAGTTAATTGCCTTTGGACCCTTTCCAACATCTCTTCATCCTTCTGAAAACCAGGTGACCAAATCTGGGCATGATCCTCCATGTGTGGCCTAATCAAAGCCTTATACAACGGAACAAGAATCTCCCTACTTCCACATGTCAGTGTCCTCCGCATCATTCCCAGAAGCCTTTGTGTTGTCTTCACAATTTTGGCTATGTATCCCCTAAATTTCAGATCCTTATCCACTATCACCCCAAGATCTCTTATTTCTTCCACCTCCAACAATATATCCTCACTAAGCATAAATTCTGCATCCCATCTTTGTTTTCCAAATTTTAAAACCTTACATTTTGCAACATTGAACTCACATCTCCATTTCCATGCCCAATCACTCAATTTATTCAAGTCTTCTTGTAAGACCACAACATCTTCACTACTCTTCATGGTTCGTCCCAACTTTGCATCATCTGCAAACAACTGAATATCTCCATCCAAATCTTCACCTATATCGTTAATATACAAGTTAAACAGTAATGGTCCCAAAACAGACCCCTGAGGCACTCCACTAGTGACTTTCCTTTTCCTGGATATCACTCTCCCATACACAACTTGTTGATACCTATCAGATAGCCAGTCTCCAATCCAATGGACTAATCTAATATCTAACCCCATCCGCTCTAGTTTGACTATCAATTTATCATGAGGTACTCTATCAAAAGCCTTTGTGAAATCTAAGTATATTACTGTGTATCCTTCTCCTCTGTCCAAGGAAGCAGTCACTTTATTGTAATAAGTAAGTAGATTACCAAAACATGACCTCCTTTTAGCAAATCCATGCTGTCCATCAAAGATAATACCATTGTTGTCAACCCAACTCTGGATCCTAGTTCTCACAAGCTTCTCCAACAACTTAACCACAACACCTGACACACAGATAGGCCTATAGTTTGATGCTTGAGTTCTATCACCTCCTTTATGAAGTGGCACAATCTTGCCCTTCTTCCACTCCTTAGGAACTTGACCCAGTGCAAGACTCGTATTAAAAAAATATGTCAAGGCTAGCATCAACTCCCTAGCACATTCCTTCAGAATATGTGGTGATATATTATCAAGTCCCACAGCCTTATTAACATCTAGTTTACTCAACTCCCCATACACCTCTCCATGAAGTCACATTCACAAGATTGAAAGATCTTTATGAATTGCTCATTAACCACGCTACCGGCCAGGACGTATATATACGTCCAAGTAAATATGAATGCGAAATGCATATTAAAATTGTAATACCATTGATATTACATTGAAATATATGATGGATAAGAAGCATATGAGGATGCGTATTTGATCCATAATGGCCGGTGAGGTGATTAAGTATCTCCACCACATTCTGCAACAGCTGTCTTTATACCATTTTCTCCTATCAGTGTCATCCTTCTATAATCATTCTTTCTTTTGCTGGCTATATATCGAAAGAACTCCTTAGGATTCTTTTTTGGCTTCATTAGCTAACTGCTGTTCATACCTCTCTTTAGCTACCCTCACCAACCAAGTCACCCTCCTTGCCCGGTCTTTGTAGACCTCATGGAATTGGTTATTTCCACTTCTCTTATGCTGCCTCCACAATGCCCTCTTTCTCTGTATCACATGCTTAATCTCTTTATTCATCCATCTCACATCTACCTTATTTAACCTTCTCACCCTTGGAATACAAAGATATTGAATTGGTTAATCAATTCAGAAAGTAAAGGTGAGTGGGGGAATAAAGGGATGTTGCCATTTTTATATACTAATGCCAGAAGTATCAGGAACAAGAGGGACGAGTTTTTTGGCATTGATTAGTGCAACCTAATGAATAATGAAGAAATGGCTTGATATGAACAAAACTGAAGAATTGTGAAAATAGGAAACCAAGATATAAATTAGGATCAAGTGTGAAATTTTTAATTAGGTCATGATCTTTTGATGAGGTGTTGCTTCCAGTGAAAGAGTAAGGAGATAATTTGCTTTAAAATAAAGGAAAGTGAATGCCAAAATACCATATACAGTATTATTATTTATTTTATTTTATTATTTTTCCTGGCTTCCATGGAGTCAGAAGACTCATTACTACCCACAATACTTATCATAACATGCCTTGAAAACATTCAGCATTGGAACATTCACTATTCTTTCCATTTATTCACCATGCAAAAAATCTTCTTCTCACTTCCTTACTCACATGACCTTTGTACAGTTTTCAGGAATGACCTCTTGTTCTCCCATTACCTATTACCCCAATGCAACCATTCTCCTATATATATCTAATCTGATAGGCTTCTTTTGCCATATTCTGTGTCACAATCATATCACCTCTTCTTTTCCTGTCTACCGAGGTCTGCAGATCGCATTCCCTTAATATGTCCTCATACTCAACATTCCAGAGTGCTGATCTTAGTTACTAACTTCCTCTACTCTCTCTCATGTTCCATTATCACCCATATAACCAGGCAAACAGAAATGTGATTGATTAATGCATTATATATAAAACACTAATCTGTGGAACTATTACCTTCTTATCTCTACTTGTCAGGGTTCTTTACCATATAGCAGCAATTTTCTGGATAACCTTTACAACTTTTTTGATGTGTCCCATGAACTTCATGTCCTTATCTGCCAAGATCCAGAGATCTACTATAGATTTGCAACCTTTCATTAGGTGTAGTAACACACACCATAATTATAATAATTATTATTACTAGAGACCTCTAGGGAGTCAGGGACTAATCCATGAAGGCCACATGTCACCCACAGCAGCTTTCATACAGTTTCTTAAATTCATTCACACTATTTGCACTTGCCCAATCACAAACCACTCTATCATGAAAAAAAATTTATATATATGTAGCTCTCACCACTTTCTTGACTGCATTCGTTCTCAACCACCATGAATGCCCTCTCATCCTGTCTCCACTCTCCATAAAATTAAAATACATCTATATATATACTATATGATCATATCACCCCTCTCTTTCTCCTGTTTTCTTGCATCTGCAGTTCACAAATGCTTTGTCCTAGTAATCTGTGTATGACAGACCCAATATCATCTTTATCACTTTTTCTTTGCACCTTTTCCACTGTATCTGTGCTGCCTCAGGATCCAGGAGACCAGATATGCCCACAATTATCCAGATGAGGCCATATCATGGCCTTGTAAAGAGGCAAAATGACTTCTTTATCCTTGCATGGATGTTTGTTTCAGCATTGAAAGTATCTTCTAGATTGTATTTGCAATATATGACCTTGGAGCTTCAATTTTCTATTTTATGGATCTCCAAGATCCCTAACATGATCAGTTTTTTTCTTGTGTAATCCCATCAATATAATATACCATTGGATATCTCATTACACCAAAGTACATAACTTAACATTTACTAACATTGAACTGAAAGCTATTTTCACATGCCTACAACTCCAGTATAGTCAAATACTGCAAATGAGTTACATTTCTGATTACCCTGCCTATATCTGCATCAGCAAACAGTTCTATATCACCATTGAAATCTTTTCCAATATCATTATTGTAAAGATTGGAAAGGACTTATCCATGCTAATAGTTTATAATCCATCTCATATCCTCCAACTTATGCAACAACCTTTCATTTTGTATCCTGTCAAAAGGCTTAGCAAAGCCCAACCATATCATGGTGTATCCATTTCCCTATCTTACCCATAAGATTATTATTAAAATGTAAGCAAGTTACTCAAATGCAACCTTTCCTTAATCCATGCTGTTCTTTTCAATGTATAGATTCTCTGTCAGCCCATTTATATATGCAAGCTGTTACCAACTCTTCCAAAATCTTTCCACCACTGGAATTATCATACATTGTACATACATCACACATTAATATATTAAACAGAACTAATGTATGTCATATTGAGGTTGTCTACATGTGCCTTATCAGCTAACAACTTTGTTTTTTTCTAACAGTGAGAAGAACAGGTATTATTTTTACTGTCACTACATTAGAACAGTACTTTATTATTTCATTTGTTATTCATTTATTTTATTTTTTCATTTTTTGAAAGGCAGGTGGCATACTATTTTTATATATAAGTTATAAATGAGCTTTTTTAAATTTAATTACTTGATTATTCTCTAATCTTTGTGTATTTTAGATCTACCAAGATGTGTAGAATCATTGAAACTGTTGGAGCTGAATGCAACTGTTGGTCTTGAATACTGCAACACTCTGCAATGTGTTCGAGGCACTGGACCTCGTCTTAGTTACCATATTCCAATATCAAAGTATATGTCACTGGAATATGTTACATTACAATTCAAGTAAGTTTTGTTTCTTTGTATTTATCTAATTTAATTACAGACTTACCAGCAGTGTGTTGCATTGCACCTGATCTGAAATTTAAAAGAAATGCATTTTATATAGGAAACCTGCTTTTTTTTTTCTGTTTAGATTTATTTAACAAATACATAAATTTTACTTATTTATGTATTTTTTAATAAATAAAAAAATAAATAAATTTAAAAAAAGAATGGAATATCAGTTAGTTGAGTCTGGGATATATGGAACAAAGGGTAACGGTGAGCAGACAGAAGTAAGTATGGAGAAGTCACAGATGAGGGGCAGCATGGACAGGATTGGTTATAGATCAAGAAATGAATTGTAACTTATTTATAAATGTTAGGAGTATCAGAAATAAGGAAGATGAAATTGTTGCATTGATTAAGTTTATTTATTATTATTAATAGTATTAACACCAGACCTTCATGGAGTCAAAAGACTCCATGAAGGTCTGGTGTTACACACAAATTATGAAGGTACGATTACACAAAAAGACCATCAAATCATGTTTTAAACTCATTCAGTGTATCTATATTCACTACAATGTCAGTCAACACATTTCGCTCACCAACCACTCTTCATGCAAAGAACCTGCTCCTTATGCCCCTGCTCACACCCTCCTCATACAGCTTCCGAGGATGTCCCCATGTTCTATCCAGCTCCTCCCCATTCTGTGAAAAATTTCTTCTGCATCAACCCTGTAACACCTCTTTATCAACTTAAATGTCTCAATCATATCCCCTTTCTTCTTCTTATTCACAAGGCTTTGCAAACTGCATTCTCTCAATCTGTCTTCATATCCCAGGTCCCAAAGACCAGTTACCTTAGTATTCTGTGGACCCTTTCCAATATATCCTCATCATGAAAACTAGAGGACCATATTTGTGTGTAATAATCCATATGAAACCTGATGAAGGCTTTATTACATATATGTATTTACAGAGGAACCAGAACCTTCCTATTTCTGCATGTTATAGTTGTCTGCATCATTACCATAATCTGATTATGGTAATTTGACTTCACAACTTGTGCAATGTGAAATTTTGATCCTTGTCCACCACACTCCAAGGTCTCTTGTCTACTCAGCTTATTCCAAAATTTCCCCACCAAGTGTGTGCTTTGCATCCTGTTGTTGCCTACCAAATTTCAGAACCTTACACTTTGCAACTAGAACTGTCATTTCCATACTGTTGTCCACTAATACAAAAGTTCTCCTGTAAGGCCACAAAATCTGCTTGATTTCTCTTCACTCTGCCCAGTTTTGCATTGTGTGCAAACAGTTGTATATCACCAGTTAAACCCATCCCAATATCATTAATATACAAACTAAATAACAATAGTCCCAAGACTTATCCCTGTAGCACATCACTAGTGACTTTTCTCTTCTAAGATACTTCACCTCCATACACAACTTGCTGATACCTATCCAACTCACTATCCACTTAGTCTGAATTTGTCCAAAAATAGAATAATTGAAACTTGGATGAGAACGATATCTTGACAGGAATAGAAATGGAAGGAGTGATGTTTTTTGTGAGGAGAGGAAGCACAAGGGAGAATGTGCTGTTGATGATAGCAGAGGAATTATGTCCACACAAAGTTGAGATACAATTGGGGGGGGGGGGAGTGGCAGTGATTTTGAAGCAGCATGGTGTGATTTGAAGATTGATAAAATAAGATATTTAGTTGGGCATTGCTACTAGCTGGGAAATGTGGACAGCGGAGACACAGAAATGTATAGCTCCTTTGCTTGCTCACTAAGCCAAATTGACTATACATTTCTTTGTCTGGGTGATTTCAGTTATGGCAATATTGACTGAAATGAAAAGGTAGTGTCAAAGAATAAGGAGGATGAATTTCTTAAGTTTTTACTGGACAAAAGCTTAGGCAATGTAACAGAGAGCACATGAGAGTTAAGAGTCTTAGATTTGGTTATATCATCAGAGGATGTGATTGCAAATGGAATGTCTAATCTTCTCCCGGTCAGTGAGCGTGATCATGAAGTGATCACCTGGGTTGTAGCCAGTCGTATGAGAACTGTGAAGAAAGAATATATGTGGAACTACAAGGCTGGTGATTATGAAATGCTTAGGAGACAACTGGGTGCTATAGCATGGAAAGAGGAGTGGAATAAAAAAGAAAGAGGCATTGCTTGGATACTGTTCAAGAACTATTTAACAGCAGCAGTGTCTGGGTATATTCCAAAGGTTAAAAGGCTAAATAAGGTAGGAGTAAAATGGATAAATAAAGAGATTAAGCTTGAAATCTGGACGAAGAAGACACTGTAGAGGCAACACAAGGTGAATGTTGGTAATAATCGATTGCATGAAGAGTACATCACTCAACAGAAAAAGTGCAGTTTGAGCAGAAATGAGCCAATCAACCCTAGAAAAATCCTAGTTTGT
The DNA here is from genome assembly GCF_054136105.1 of Typopeltis vanoorti. Taxonomy (NCBI): domain Eukaryota; kingdom Metazoa; phylum Arthropoda; class Arachnida; order Uropygi; family Thelyphonidae; genus Typopeltis; species Typopeltis vanoorti. Next base: position 41,999,954 of record NC_143573.1, read on the forward strand.
TCTTTTGATATGTCTATTGTTTCGATAAGGTAGTAATATTTGACAAAATATTGGCACATCTTGAAGGAATTCTCTAAGCAATTAATGACACCTTTAGCACACCTGTTTAATACGAGTCTTGCAACAGGGTAAGTCCCTAAGGAGTGGAGGGTGGGAAAAATTGGTCCACTTCACAAACGGGAGGGGTCAAGACAGGCTACAAAATATAGGCCAATCTGCGTAGGCATTAGAGAGAGATTGGTGAGGACTTGGATTCAGAAATAGATTGATAATAGCAGTATTCTTTATTATGGGTATCATGGATTTAGGTCATACTTTTGCACTCTGCTTATGTATTACAACAAGATAACAAATTCACTGGATAAGGGAGACGCATATACAGTGGCATACCTGGATTTTTCAAAGGTCTCTGATAAACTATATGACAAGCTGGCAGCTAAATGAAACAGATGGGATTAGATGACAGACTAGTGAGTTAGATAGCTAATTGGCTTTCAGATAGGTATTTGTCTATGGAGGAGTGGAAGAGGTCACTAATGAAGTGCCACAGGGATCTGTTTTGGGACCGTTATTGTTTACCTTGTACATTAATGACATTGGACTGGCTTATTTGGAAATATGTAGCTGTTTCTTGTTCACGCAAAGTTGGAAAGCACTATGGGAAGTAGAGCAGATGTTGTGCCTTGCAGGAAGATCTCAATAGACTGTGGGAATGGAGCTATCAATTTAATGTTGCAAAGGGCAAGGTCTTGAAATTTGGTAGGCAAGATTGAGATGTAGAGTATACAATTAATGGGAAAATTCTGAAGGAGGTGGAAGAGATGAGAGAACTGGGAATGATGGTGGACAAAGACTTGAAGTTTAGGGGTCACATTGCTAAAATTGTAAGAACATCACAATAATGAGGACGTTGACATGTAGAAGCACAGATGGACTATTGCATGGAGATTTGGTCGCCTTGTTCAAGGAGATGAGGGTGTATTGGAGAGTCCAGAGAATGTTCACTAAGGATCAGATCTATGGAATGTCAGGTATGAGGGGGAATTGAGGGAATGCAACTTACAGAGCCTTGTGAATAGAAGGAGATATATATGATTGACATATAAGTTGCTGAAGGGTTGTTATGAGATTAATGTAGAGAAGATTTTTCATAGAATAGAGGGAGACAAGGGTAAAACAAGAGGCCATCTCTGAAAGTTGTATAAGGAGGATGTAAGCAGGGGAGTGAGAAGTGGCTTCTTTGCATGGAGAATGATTAGTGAGTGCAATGTGTTGCCTGAAAGTGAGGCGAATTCTCACTTTCAGGCAACTGAATGAATGAATGGAAACTGAATGAATTTAAGGCATGGTTCAATGATTTTTTTGCATGAAAGAGAGTATGGACTTCCCATGCTAAGTCTTTTGACTCTATGGAGGTCAGATAATAATAATAATAAAACTGTAAACCTTAACCTATACTTGAAAACAGTGGTATTCATTTAAAACTAATTCAAAATTTTGATCAGGTTTCAAGAAATGAATTTTGTAATTGTTTTCATTTTTTTGATACACCAGCTATCAAGATATAAAGGTCGAAACGTCGAATGTAGATTTTAGTTATATTAAACTAAAGTTTAATATAACTAAAATTTTTATTCAAACACGGCAGTTGTCTTCATAATTTTCAAAAATGTATTCGGATCACCGTGTAAGCTTAAAAGAAAGGATATATCAAGTTCCATTTCTAGAGTTGGAAGGATAAACATGAACTGAATGAATAATAATATTAGCCAAAAACTGCAGAGGAAGATGTTGAGGAGATATCAGCAGGAGGATAGGAGTTTTTATGAAGAGTATAAAGTACAGCCAAGAATGTGGTAAGGAAGGATAAAATGAAAACCTGAAATAAGCTGGGAACAGACCAAGAAGAGGGTTTTTTTTTTTTTTTTTAGTTATACAGCCAATGAAGAGAAAGGTGAATGTAGAAGATAAATCCTGGTTTTTGGATATGATGTTATGGTGACAGTAACAGATAATATACTGGAAATTTTTAATGAATGTTTCATTACTTTATTCGGTTTTGTGAGGAAGAAGATAACATTAAGCACAGCAGTGAGAGAAGATAGGAGAATGAAAATTGGTGAGTGAGTGAGTGAAACAGTTTACCTGTTGAAAAAGGGAGTTCATCTAGCATGAATGAGTTTAACCTCTCTACAGGTTGAGGTGGATGAAATAGTGAGACCAAATTGCACTTCTTATCCATGTTATTCAACGGGTGTTACCGAATCTCATCCAGATTTATCTGGACGTCTATAGATGTCATGGCTGATTGGGGTGTTAAGGACGGGAGCATGACAGCTGGTATGAGTGATATATTTCCTCTCTCAATGATTCCTTGACTCCTTGGAGGTCTCAGATAATAATAAGTATTATTTATTTTATTAATTAATATTATAATATTTTATCATATTAAGAATATTATAAAACATTCTTTAAATAATGCATTGTAAAGGACAAATATACATAGGCCTGTGTATATTTATTTATTAAGAAAATAAATTCTTTCTTATAAAATTTCCATCTATTAAGAATTTCTTTATTTACTTTTACAACCAGCACATGCATGCATGCATGCACACACACACAATTATTATTATTATACAAGTACTTCCATGGAGTCAAAAAAACTTCTGATGGGAGATCTGTGCTAACCATTTTTCACACAATACCTATCATACCTCTTCTTAAACTAATCCACTGTCAAGGCATTTACAGCTACCTGTGGCATTTCATTCGACTCATTCACATCACTCTCCAAGCAAAAAATTAGTCACACACACTCAGACTAACTACACTCGTACAAAACTTCCAGAGGTGACACCTTGTTCCCTCTCTGCTCATCATGTGTTGAAAATTTTCTTTTGTGTGGATATCATAGACTCTCCTAAGTTTCTGTCATGTCTCCTCTCTTCCACCTGTCATCTAAACTCTGTAACCTACATACCTTAAATCTGTCCTCATAGGGAGCATTTCACAGACCTGTCATCACTTGGTCACTCATCTCTGGATGCTCTCCACCACCTTCTGATCCCCAAGAAACCCATTTGACTAACTCTGTGCACAGTAGTCAAGATGCAGTCAAATCATAGCCATATAAGAGGGATAATAACCTCCTTCAAAAGAATTCTAAAAACAGAGGAAAACTCATGTAAAAAACTTTATTACTGTAGAATTTTCACCTAAGTATCATTAGGCATCGTCAGTACTGGATCACAGAATGGCAATTAAACAATAACAAACACTCTAAAAAGCATCACTGAGTAGCTAAAGTAAAATGACCTTATTTAGTGATCTTACATTAGCTACTTATTATTATTATTATTATGTAACACCTCCAGGGAATCCAAATACTCATTGAGGGAAGGCACCTACTCTACAACTCTCTATTTCCACTGCTCAATCCACCAACTACAACGGACTGCGACTACCATCATCATCTCCAAAAACGACATCTACTGCCCATCATCACCACTAGTATTTTCACAGACAATCACAAACTTTTTAATTGTTTTCTGGAATATGTCATAGATGAAGCTCTTCATGAATATGACACTGGAATAGTAGTTGGCAGATTAAGAATAAACAACTTACGTTTTGCAGATATCGATCTTCTGGCAGAAAGTGAAGAAGAATTACAAGAGATAACCAGCTGCGTTTTTGGAACATTAAAAAATATGGATTATATATAAACCTGCAAAAAACAAAAACAGTGATAACCCTCAAAATCAGACATTGAACTCTTAAAAGATACAAATTGACAATAAAGAAATTGAGAATGTAAACAAGTTCACTTATCTAGGAAGCACATTGAGTCAAGATGGTCACTCAAAAACCGACATTAAATATTGAATTGCTAAGGCAACTATGGCCCTACAGAAGTTAAAACTATTGTGGAGAGATAACAGAATAGCAATCACAACCAGACTAAGACTAATTGACACTTTGGTGAATTCTCTCCTCTTGTATGGTTGTGAGACCTGGACTTTATTGAGGGAAGATGAGAGGAGACTCCTGTCTTGTGAAATGAAAACTTACAGAAGACGTTTGAGAATTCCCTAAATCATGAAACCAATGAAAATGTCTGATTCAGTAGATGAAAAAAAAGGGAAAAATTCTGACAGTCATCAGAAGAAGACAGATGAAATGGTTCAGATATGTGGAGAGGGCTAATGGCTTTCCAAAACAAGCACTAGAAGGAATCATTCTGGGATCAAGGATTAGGGGCCGACCTCAATTAAAATGGACAAATTCCTCCCCTTTCTCAACTGACATCAAGAACAAGAGACCGAGATGATTGGAGAAGGCTAACAAAGAATATCACCTACCAGCCATGAGTGATTCAACGGTCCATTTAGGACTATGGAAGAGAAGAAGAAGAATCACAAACATCCATGCCCACAGTGGGATTCGAACCTGCAACCTTTTGGCTGGAGAGCAGATATGCTGACCACTCGGCCAACCAGCCAGCCACTTAGGTGGTGCTTTTTAGAATTGTCTATTATTGTTTAATTGCCATTCTACAGCATATTCTACAGTAATAAAGTTTGTTACGTGAGTTTTCCTGTTCTTCGAATTTTTTGATTATGCCAACTCATGGTATTTCATTATTGAAACAAATAACCTCTTTCTCTTTATGTGTGAAGATGTTCTTCAACATCCAAGTAATCCTTCAAGTATTTTGCCAACTTTTGCAAATACCTACTGAATTTCAACTCTGTCCACAATTACTCCAAATCCAACCTTATCAGTTTCCTACAATCCAGTACTGTCAGTAATATAAAGTATGCAATCTTTTCATCCTGAAGTGCATTAACTTACATTTTGCAACACCAAATTGAAAACCATTATTATCCTTAGCCCACCCCTCCAATTCATTTATATCATGCTCCAGGATATCTATGTCATCTCTATTAATTCTACCTAGTTTTTCATGTTTGTATGTGCAGCAAACAACTGAATATTTCCCCTTAAATTATTAATATACTAGTAGAGAGCCTTGAAGCAATCAACTAGTCTCCCTCATTTGCCTTGATTCTTCTTTATCATATACCCCTCTCCCCTTCCCATTTGCTTCAACTTACGTACTATTTTTCCAAGTGGTATTCTGTCAAATGCCTTTGCAAAGTCCAGCAGTATCATGTTATAACCAATTCCTTTATCTAATTCTACTGTCACTTTATTTTAAATTGTGAATAAATTACTAAGGTAGGCCATACTGTCTGCCATGAAGTATCATGTTCCTATCCACCTATTAAATTTTAGTTTTTACTAGATATTAATGGTTTAAATTTTCAATTTAAACCATTTACCACCACTCCTGAGATACTAATGTCTATATAATGAAACCTGTGGAGTATCCATAACTGTGGAATAACATGTATACCACAGTAAAAAGAAATTTATTATATAAAATATTTCTTCTTATATAATTGTAAGACATCATCAGTCAGTGCAAACAACAATAAGGAATTGAATAAAGAAACAATGGAGTACATCCGTTAAATTGGAATCTCTCTATGTACACAGTCACATGTTCATCGATTAAAACTGTTGGGCTGAAAATAATTAAAATTAGTTAAAAATAAAATATAAGAGATTACAAAGTTATTTAATACAATTGATAATAACAATTTCCCACACTTTTGGAATAGTGAGGCAGTCCTTATGATTGAGGTTAGGTTGATGAAGCATGGCTTCAGCATGTTCTTTGTATAAACGTTCATGTTTATATATGGATCTATGCAGCAACTTGGTATTTTCAATTCCATGTTGTGCTAGGCCAGATTTCTGAGGTTTGATAAGCTGGATGTGCTTGCAATATTCAGGAATACATTTATTTACAGATCTTCCATAGTAAGATGTTTGTCCTGTTTTTTCCATAGTAAGATAAGTTGCAGAAACATGGTACTTGGTATACAGGTAGCATCAGTGGTGCCCCACTGATGCTACTCTTTCAAACAATGTTGGCTACATCCCTTGCACTACTAATATTCTTTCCTTTTAGTTTCTTATGCCATGGCACTGTTTCAAGCTGCCTCCTATATATGTCTTTTTTTGTTTGTTGCTCCTACCCACGAAAGGTTATTTGCAAACCTTTTAGTGCATTTGGTACTGTGAGTGGGCTAAGGATTTTTTTACATTTTTTATAAATTTTATTTTATTTTTTTTTGTATTTTTTTAAACTATTTTTCACATAGTCCAGAAACCCTGTTCTAGAAACCAAACATGGAACTTTCTCGAGCCACTTCAGGCCTTCAATAAGTGGGTTGGCGGTCTCACACCAGCCAGGATAATTCATCTCCCACCTGAATACAATAACAAACATCAATGCCCAAGGCAGGATTCAAACTCACAGCCTGCTGGTCTGTTGGTTGGAGAGTGGGTATGCTACCCAAGTGGGTAGCATACCCACTCTCCAACCTGCTAGAATAAGACTGCATGGTCATTTTCTGCAGACAGAGTGGCTACCATGTTAAGGGATAGATCTGATGCTTTTATCATATGTAGCACTTTCAAACCCCTGAGGGATTTGAGTGTGTTACACTCAAACATTCTCAGGTAATTATCCCTTAGTAACTGTATAAATTCCATTTCAATCTTGCCACTTGTCCTTTTCTCCTTCTACTCTGTATCCCCATAGTTGAAGTCTCCCATGATAATTTCTCAGCCTGTACTCATTGTGCTAATCTGCCAATGCATGGTATCTAAAACTTTCTCTGAGGCCAATACGTCAACATTGTTTGGCCTATTGGCCTCAGTTACTGAATGTGAAAAAAATGTCAACAACGCATGGAAATCTTTGAAAAAGTGCTTAACTTAGGTGGTTTCGAAGAATAAATAGGTTGGGAGTGAAATGGATGTGCAACCTTATTAAGCAAGAGATTCACAAGAAGATGATGTGGAAAAAATATTGTGAGAATAAGAATGAGAGGATTTATGAAATATATAAAGCACAGGCCAGAAAAATAACTATTGTGTGGAAAGCTAAATTGGAATATGAAAAGAAATTGGCTATGCAAGCTAAAGGCAATCCAAAAGAATTTTATTATTATGCTGCAAGCAAAAGAAAGAATGAATGTGGAACAATAACTTTACTGAATACAGATGGTACTGTAGTGTCAGAAGATAATGAGATTGTTCAATTAATGAGTGCTCACTTTGCTAAGATATATCAACCAAGTGTATGTAACATGGCATATGTGCACAGTGCTACTGCTACATTGGATGATGAGTTAGAGGTGTATGAAAATTAGGTTGAAAAGCTGTTGCATAACCTGAATAAGAATTTGACAATAGGGACAGATGGAATATCAACATGTTTGCTGAAGGAATGTTCAGCCAAATTGACTAGACCTTTCACATGTTTGTATAACTTGGGTCTCAGCTCAGGAATGATACCACAGGAATGGAAGGAATGTATGATATTTCCAATGCAAGAATTTGCATCCAGGAATAGGTAGACAAACAGCTATATTCTGCAAGGAGCAGCATTGCTAAAAGATGACCTTCCTTTACTAAAGGAAGGTCATCTTTTAGCAATTTGTTCGTATTTTATAAACAGTGATACAGCCAATTTGGATAAAGGAATGGATACACTATGATAATGTTGTTGCAGAAACTAGAGAATATAGGACTGGAATATAAACTCTAGACTTGGATCAATAGTTGGTTGACATAGATATCAAAAAGTGGTATACGGTGGATGTGAATCTGCCAGATTTAAGGTGACCGGTGGTGTACCAGGGTTCTGTCCTTGGGCCATTATTGTTCAACCTGTACATTAATTACATTAGGAAGGGTCTAACAGGATATGTGCAATTGTTTGCCCATGATGCAAAGATAGACAGGGCAAATCAGAGCTGCTACTGATATCCAGCACTTACAAAATGATGTAAATAGGCTGGAAGTTTGGCCAAAATAAAATGGCTGTCAGTTGAATGTTAGTAAGTGTAAAGTTATGCACTTTGGTGTGATGAAATTTCCAGTGGCATATTATATTAGCAAAGTTATGCTACAAGAACCCGAGGCTAGGAATCTTGATGTAATGGTGGGTAGGAATTTGAAGGTCAGATCACATAGCAAAAGTTTCAAATACAACTTAGAGAATAATTACAATGTTCAAGCGAACTTTGACATGTAAAGATAAGACACCTCCATGGAGTCTAAAGACTTATTGAGGGAGGGTACCTACTCTACAACTCTCTCCACCACTCAATTCATCAGCTACAACCAACCGCAACTACAATCATCATCTACACCAATGCCATCTGCTGCCCACCAACACCACTAGTATTTTCACAGACAATCGTAAACATTCATGCCCACAGCGGATATGCTAACCACGTGGCCAACCGAGTAATTATTGTGCACAGATTTGCTTTCCTGGGTTCTAAGGGGATAAAGAAGAGTTACAAAGATTATATCCAGATCATGGGATTTAGCTTATGAGGACAGATTGTGAATATGTGGTTTACAGACTCTGGTTAACAGGAGAAAGAGGGGTGTTGTGATAGAGGTATATAAACTTTTGAATGGGTGTTATACGATATTGTCTGATGAAATTTTTTTGTTATATGGAGGGTGGGGAGAGAACACAGAGGCATTCATGGAAGTTAAGTTTGTTTGCATTAAAAAAGAGGTAAGAGCTAGGTTTTTCCTCTCACAGATCAGTGAGTGAGTGGAATAATTTGCCTTTACTGATAGTGAATGTATATAGCGTGAATGAATTTAAGTGAAGGTATGACTGTTGGTTTGGAAGATTTATAGCCTCTCTCGATGAGTCCTTAAATCTCTCGAGGTCTCAGATAGTAATAATAATAAAAAAACACATATCATAAATCAAGTCAACCCTCCTGCTGTGCCACACATACCAAACATTTCTCCAGTATTTTGAGCTCATGTTTTTCCCTGTGAAGAACTCCATGTAAGCGTGCTCTCTTCACATATTACTTTCTACCAGATCTTTTATGCTCTCTTCACTATTGCTCACTATTAGGATATGAACTAAATATGTCCAAATCATGCAGATGTGTGATTTGGAATAATTTGCCTTTATTGATAGTGAATGCATATAGTGTGAATGAATTTAAGAGAAGGTATGACTGTTGGTTTGGGAAATTTATAGCCTCCCTCAATGAGTCCTTAAATCCCTGGAGGTCTCAGATAATAATAATAATAAAAAAAAACACAGATCAAGTCAACCCTCCTGCTGTGCCACACACACACACACACACACACACACCAAACATTTCTCCAGTATTTTTTCCCTGTGAAGAACTCCACATAAGCGTGTTCTCTTCATCATCCATATTACTTTCTGACAGATCTTTTATGCTCTGTTCACTATTAGGATGTGAACTAAATATGTCCAAATCATGCAGATGGTTTCATCGAGATCATTTTTATTGGCAAAGTGATTCAAGCTGATTAATCACTCTGCTAATAAAATCACTTTAGGTAAGAAGGTAAGAATTGTACATTGATTGGATGGAATTGGTATTTAGGATTTCTGTTAAGCCCTTTCAATTTTAGTTTCATTGCATTTGTAGAATCAAAAATTTGGCAATATTATGTCTCCAATCAATAAGTCAAAAATTGGTCAGTGTTTTATAAAGTGTGCTATATTATTTTTGTTATGCTGGATGGAGAGTAACAAAAGTTATAGCACGCTTTTTAAAGATATCACTATTCAGTAGAGTTCTGAGTACTATAAATTTATCACATTTATAGTACTCAGAACTCTTATCAAATTTATGACATTATGGCAGTGCTTGCAAACAGCAGAAATAATGTAGCTGAAATTTAAATTGTGAATAATTTCAAACAGTATTGTATATAAATAACTATAAGACCAGCTAACACAGTATGTCCTTGATTGTATACATATGTTGCATTTCAGTAGTTTTTCAGTCTTAAGTTCAAGAGTTAATGAATATCTTTATTGTTGTGGGCCATTTTATTTGTAAATTTTGGAAAACTTTGTGAAATAATTTCCTCTTTGATTAATGTATTTAGAATCTCTCTTAAAATTTTGAGTCATTTCTGTTATGACTTCACTCAGACTACAGCTCTAGATTCACTTGCTGTGATAATGAATGGTGTCATACAAAATGCTATTATGAAATGCACATTTTTTTTTATAACTGTCTATTATAATTTACCTACTATTTTTTTTTAGTCTTTTGACCCCACTCATTGTGGATCACTGTGAACCAGATGATAAACCGGTATCCTGTATCATGCCTCAGGAAGGAGTTGGGGACTTACCTCATGTCTATACCAGAGAACTAAATCTTACAGAGGTGAGAGTTGCATAAAATATTTGTTTTTATTTTGTGACATGTTTTAGAATGTGGACTATATTCTCATATATTTTTTCCCCTTTATTATAATTCTAAAGAAAGGAAAATAAAGTATTCTCTAACTTCATTTTTTTTTTTAAATAACTGACTGAGAGATATTTTTTTTTTTTTAAAATGAAGTTAGAGAATACTTTATTTTTGTCAGTGAAACATAAAAAAATTGTTTTTTTGTTTTCTTTCATATTTTACATTTATGAGTACAGTTTATATACTGAAAGTAGTTGACTACTAAAAATTAGTATCAATATCCACTGCAATTAAAAAATCAAAATGAGTTCTTGTATGGAACTTATGTTGCTTTCCATTGTATCTCAACTCGTTAAGCAATCTGCAGACCCAGTCCATAAACTGCTTTTGTTCAAATTAGCAAAGAATAAAATGACATTACTGTTATTAGGTGAATGCCAGTCCAGCATCATCGAATAACTGGTTGTGAAGAAAAGTAATAGAATTTCTTGACTCTTCATGACTAATATCAGATGAAACTAATGAAAGGTACACTATTGTCTATTGCAATGAAAATTTGCTACAGCATGACTTACAAATAATGAAAGAATATAAAATAAAATACAATTTGATGGACAAAAGGACTTGTACTCCACATCTATCCAACTGATGGATTGCAGTTGGATGAATATGGAGCTTCATGTCTAGAAAACATTTTGTTCAGTGATGTAATGGAAGTGCAAAATCAGAGAAACTAAAGCTTATTAGCAGGAGGCAGGTAAGTAAGCATGTGCAGTGGCCACCTGGAAGTGAGTGTGTGTATGTGTGAATGAGAAAGAGAATGAGAAAAATCAAAGAATGCTAAATGCAAGGTATCTCCATCTCCAAGGGATTATTGCAATGCACGTCTACTAATATCAGAAGCATCAGGAACAAGGAGTTACTCATCATCATCATGAATCATGGGCTCACTGCCCGTTGATGTCTGATGCCTGTTTCACTATCTTCTTCCACCTTTCTTTGTCCAGTGCACAGTGTTGCAGTTTTTGTACCCCCATTCCACACCAGTCTTTTATATATCGTCTATCCATTCTCTGTATGGTCTACCTCTTCTGTTTAAACCATCCAAAATACCAAACATAAATGTCTTTATCTTCCGGTCCTCACTCATTCTACAGATGTGTCCAAGTAATTGCAGCTTCCGTTTTATAATCTTCTGCATTAGATTCTGTTTTGGTTGTATCTTTTGATAGAGCTCTTCATTGGTGATTTTCTGTACCCATCCTATTCTTAGAATCTTCCTGTAACAAGTTCTTTCAAATGACAAAATTCTTTTTCTTGATTCCTTATTTATTACCCACGTTTCAGATCCGTACAGTACACCGCTGAAGATGCATGTTTCCAATACTCTTAGTTTTGTTTGCAGACTGATCACTTTACTTTTCCAGATGTTATCCATGGCCTTCAGATTTGTTCTTCCCTTTGCAATCCTGATCTTTATTTCTTTTTTACAGTCCAAGTCATATGTCAGTTTACTTCCCAAATATGTGAATTGTTCTATATTTTCTATATCAGTTCCATCCACTTGTATCTTTTGTTTCATGTTCTTCTCACCAAATACCATTGTCTTTGTTTTTTCAAAGTTCATAACAAGTCCAAATCTCTTCCCTTCCTCATTTAACAATTTCAGTGTTTTTTGTAGTTCTCTTTCATCTTCTTCAATAATAACAATGTCATCTGCAAATCTCAGATTGTTAATTCTCATTCCGTGTACAGATATTCCTTTGGCATCTTCTTTCATTTTATCCATTGCTCTTTCTAAATGTGCGATGAAAATGCTTGGTGATATTGGGTCTCCCTGTCTAGTACCTCTGCTTGTTTTAAACCATTTCCCCAAATCATCACCTATTCTAACTGCTGCAACTGCATTCTGGTAAACATCTTTTAATATAGCTATTAGTTTTTTATCAATTCCATAGGATTCCAGAACTGCTAATGTCACTTTCTGGTCAATACTATCAAAGGCTTTCTGACAGTCAACAAAGCAAGTATATATGTTTTTGTTTTTTCTCCTAGCTTTCTCTGCTATTTACCTCATTGTCAAAATCTGTTGAATTGTAGTTCTATCCTTCCTAAATCCTGCTTGCTCGTCTGCAAGGTATGCTTCCAATTGTGTTCTCAATCTTTCTGTCAATATGATCATCATCACTTTACCAAGGTGACTTATCAAGGCAATTGTTCTATAATTTTTACATTCTAGCTTATTTCCTTTCTTGTATAATGTTACTAATATTGATTTCACCCACTCCTCTGGCATTTTCCCTTCTTTCCATACCATATTGTATAGTTGGTGCATTTCTGTAACCATACGTTCACCACCATATTTAATCATTTCTCCAGTAATGTTATTGTTACCAGGACTCTTGTTGTGTTTTAGCCGTCCTATTGCTTTTTCTACCTCTCCTCTTAAAATGTCCATATCATGCTCATTACCTGGTGGTGATATCTGCTTCAATTCTTCAGTGAGTTTCCCAATGCTATCTGAATCTAGTTTTTCTTCCTATAACTCACTACAGTATCTTGTCCACCACTGTACAATTTTTTCTTTATTCATCAATACTTTGCCCTTTTCATCTTTAATTGTGGTCTGTTTTGGTTGCCGCTTTCTATTAATGGTTCTGATCATTTTGTATACCTCTCTTGTTTTATGCTCTCCGTAGTACTGTTCTATATTGTTGCATTGGGCTTCTAACCATTTCATTTTATCCATTCTGACTGCTTTTTGAGGAGTTACTGACATTGGTTAATTCAGAGTTTTCCAACTAGTGTGCTGCTGTAAACTTAGCGATTCGGCGATATTAATTTGGCATATAAGACTTCATACATAGCAGCTTCTGCCAAGAGAATGCTGTGGCTATACTATAGCACTTTCTCTGACCTTCCTAGTTAGTCTATTACTTTAGTTAAGATTTGTTCTTTGTGTTTGCATGCTTGTGTAAAATATTTAGTTTAATTTTTCTTATTATAGAAGATATACAGATTGTTATATTATTATTATCAAGTGTCAGTGTGATAACCTTATATTCTTTTGTATAGAACAAGTGCACATGCACACGCACACATGCATACAGGTTTGAAAAATTCTGTAAATATCTAGAACAAAAATGATATTGAAGCAACTGATATAACCACAAGAAAGAACTTGTCTTAAAATCCTTTAGCCTCCTTGTTTCATCAAATTGTAATTATTTGTTCTTTTTATTTGTTAAGGATATATAAGAAGACATAAAATTAATTAATTTTTGTTCTAAGTGTTTATCAGAACTTTCCAGACCCCTCCCAAAATGAGTATTCTGACTCCATGGAGATAAACATATAATAATAATAAAGTTTTAATTGACAGAAAATTGTGGAATTATCACAATGGCAGTTGACAATTATTATCTGGTTTTAAGTATTTCCATTTCCTTTATCTAATTCTGCTGTCACTCTAAAATGTGAGTAAATTACTAAGGCAGAACCTACCTTTTACAGTGCCATGCTGCCCACCATAGTGTATCTTATTTCTGTCCACTGATTTCTGAATTCTACCTTTATCCAACCTTTCCAATACTTTAACTACAACTCCTGAGATATTAACTTATCTGTAATTGCTTCTTCTGTCATGGAGGTGGCTTTCTGTAAGCTATATTACCTTCTTTCCACTCCCTTGGACCCTTTACAGATCTAAGATTAAATTAAACAAATTTGTCAGAGGCATTATTAGTTCTCTTGCACATTCTTCACATAGCACACAGGTTGACATGCCACACAGTTCCACTACTGTATTCACGTTGGTATTTTTCAACATGCTGAGTACCTCCTGTTTGTATGCTTCAACATCGCTTATAGTCACATAATCAACTGCAAACTCTCCACCTGCATGATACACCCTTGCAAAGTGATCACTCAGCAACTCAACTATTTCTACTGTGGCATCAGCATTCATAAAAGTCATTCTTCCTCTTCCTTACTACATAGTGAAACAGCTCTTTTGGATTTACTTTTGACTGCTTAGCTCATTTTCTCTCATATTTAGCCTTCCCTACCTTACTAGTAACCATTCTTGCCTGTGTTTTGTATCACTTATAAGCATGCTGATCATATTTTTCTTTATATTCCCTTTACAACGTTTTTTTTTTGCAGATTCTGCTTTATATCACTACTCAGTCTTTTAACTTCCACTTGATTTATCCTTGTGACCATGGATATGCAGTCTAATACTTCTTGTTTCAAACAATCCTAGACCACTTCCACTACTTCTTTCCTTATAGATTCTAAAACCATGGCATTGCTCCCAGCTGCCTCCTGAGTTTGTCATAATTTGAATCAGCTTTATAGTTCAACATAAACCTTTTTTTGATAGAGAATTCCACATGTTTAGCATCCTCCCAGAACAAGATTGCATGGTCACTTCCCCCCAATTGGAGGCAGTGTCAGTGATAGTTATGGATACAACTTCTGATGCTATTACTAGATCTAGCACTCTCAAACCTCTGGTCTTCTACATGCCATGTGGTTTCAGGTAATTATTACTTGGCAACTGTACAAATTTGACTTCTGTCTTGCCACACCTCTTTCCTCCTTCCAATTTATGTCCCAATATTTGATCAGTATTTTTGATCATCCACACAACAGGAAAAGCCAATAGAGAAAATGCTCTTCTTTTTTCTTTTCTTATTACTCTTCTTTATTCAAAAAGGTTTAGAAGGACTGGCAGGATCTCCCAAGACTGTTAAGAAATTATGTTCTGGTGATATTCTTGTGGAAACATAATTTCAGCAACATTCAGAGAAACTACTGGCAGCAACATCAATGGGTGGAATACAATCACAGTAGCACCTAAAACACTTAACTCTCATGGAGGAGTGATATCGGAATGGGATTTCCTTGATGTTTCTGATGAGGAGAAATATTCAAAGCTTAAAGATCAGGGAGTGACTGGAGTGAGATGCATCCTGATACATTAGGATAGTCACCTGGTTCCAACCAGAAACATCCTTACTTTTGATTCACCTAAGCCTCCAACATCTGTAAAAGCAGGGCATCTCAATTGTCCTGTTAGAGCATACATCCCTAATCCACTAAAATGCTTTAAAAGTCAGAATTATGGGCATGCCCAAATGCCTGCCATGGCTCTACACCTGTGTCCAATGTGGCAGTAAAGAGCATAACAAATCTTGCTCTGCAAAAAAAGCTAATTGTGTCATTTGTTAGGGAGATAATCAGCTTACTCTTATGCATGCCAGAAGTGGAAGGATGAAAAAGAAATACAAAAAATTAAAACAGAACAAAATATATCCTATCGTGATGCAAAAAGAAAGTTAACCATTGCTATACCTGTTTGGATATCCTCTTATGCTGAGAAGGTGGCAAATAAGAAAATATCAACAGCATCTCAAACATGTCTATCTATTCCACCATTCATATTCTGCAATTGATCTTACAATCTGCTCCCCTTCCATTGCTCACATGGGATGTTGAAGAGAACATATATAGAAGCGATCGCTTTCTTGTTCTTTGCACAATGTCTTCCCACTAACCATGTTCCCCTACATGGATCTGGATGACTGGAAGACTTTTTCCCATCTTGTAAAATTTAATGCTTTATTTCATATGGGGTTTCCCCTTTCTCCCCTGTTCCTTAAGATGGGTTGAGCCCTCCTAATGAAGGATTAATGTGTATTTTATGACTGCAGATCCATGTGTATTCACAGGGCTGGTTTGCCTGTTCTGGGGGACAAAAAACCCTAGTTTCTGGGCGGAAAAAAATCCCCTTCCTCCGTGTGATACCAGCTAACTCACCTTTAGTTGAAAGAGACCAGATAAAGGTTCCTCATGTCTTTGGACGGAAATCGAACCCATGTCTTTCCGACCAAAGGGCTTTGTCTATACCGACTGAGCTACGGAGGCTGATACAGTCAATTAAACACCTATCAATGATACAGTAAAGTATGTAACAGACTGCATTATCCAGGCAATAACAGCTTCCATTCCAAGAACAGTATCAATTTCCACTCTATCCAAAGCCTTGGTGGAACCCAAGAATGCCAGACAGCCAAAAAACATCAATACAGAGTATATCTATTTCATAGATATCCCACCACATGAAACTTAATAGCTTTTAAGTGTGCTCTGACCAAAGCATGTTATGGAGATGTCAGAATCAAAAACACATCTTGGATCCAATTTACCTCATCAATTAATCAAATGACCAGCGCAAGCATTGTATGGGATTAAAATCCAGAAAATGAAAGGTAGATATAGATCACACTGTTTACCTTAGACCATAATGGAAGTGTATTGCTGTTCCCAAAGCTATTTCAGACACTTTGGGTGAAAATTTTGCCCTAATCTCAGCAACAGCTTCACATCCTCTTGAATTTTTAATATTGAAAGAGCAGCAAGAGAAACGAAGGCTAAATTTTTCTTTCAATGGTTTTGGATGATAAAATCAGCCATTTTTTAAGGAGGAACTTAAAAGAGCTCTTTTGCTGTCTCACCCTAGTAGTGCAGTAAGGTCTGATGACATTCATTATGAATTAATAAAACATCTAACATCATCTTCTATGGCTCTCCTTCTCTTAATATACAACAGAATACTTGCAGAGGAAAAATTTCTGAATTCTTGGCATAAGTCAGTTGTCATTGCTCTCCCAAAGCCAGGAAAGGATCCAACACAAACAAATAATTATTGACCTATTGCTCTGATCTCTTTAATAAGATATTAGAGAGAATGGTTAATGCTAGATATCTCTGGTATTTAGAAAGCAACAATCTTCTCTCCAATACACAATGTAGCTTTAGCTTTTGTTCAACTTTAGACCATTTGATCTGTTTAGAAACTCGAATAAGAGATGCATTCTTGAAGCAAGAACATCTGGTTTCAATTTTGAAAAACTTTCTGTACGGTTGAACTTTCCAAGTCAGAGTGGGAAGCGTGCTATCTTGGTCATATCATCAAGAACACGGTGTTACTGAAGGCTCTGTCTTAAGTGTGACACTTTTTGCTATCAAAGTTAACTCAATCACCGAACAGCTTTTCCCATTGTAGATAATGCTCTATATGTTGATGATTTCACAATTTACTGTCATCACTCTTGTAACATGAGGGTGACTGAAAGACAACTTCAGCAAGCTGTCGATCTTGTTTCTCTTTGGGCTCTTAGTAATGGGTTCAAGTTTTCAACAGGAAAAAAGTGTCTGCGTACACCTCTGTCGAAAATGCACTCTTCACCCAGATCTTAAATTAAGAATGGGATGAACTGTCAATTCAGTATCAACAGAAGCCAAATTCTTGGGAGTTATCTTTGACAGAAAACTTACATTCCTTTCACACATTTGTCAACTAAGAGAAGAGTGCAAGAGAGCATTGAATCTCCTTTGCACTCTGTCCTCTACTAAATGGGGTGTTGATTGATCTTCATTGCTTTGTCTTTATTGTGAGCTAATACATTCAAAGCTTGATTATGGGCCTCAAGTCTATGATTCTGCAAGGCATCATACCCTGATGATCTAACCATCACAGGTTATGTGGATAGCTACTGGTGCCTTTCGCACATCATCCATTCAAATTCTTTATGTTGAAGCAAATGAACTGGCTCTGTCACTTAGATGGAAACAATGGACTAGTCTCTCTTCTCTGTGTTGGGAAGCCAATATACATCCAATACTTTTGGTATTCTTGTTAAAGAGACTATGCAAACTGTTGGCATGAATGTTGACAACATTGGCCACTCCAAACATAGCAGCATCTCTTCGTGGCAGGTTTACATTCCATCCTGCAACCTCTCACTTTGTCAACTACAGAAGTCTCATACTCCATCATCTGTCTACCTGCAATTGTTTAATGCACACAGAGCAGCCCACTCTGATCTCTTGCCCATCTATACTTGATGATTTAAGATCAGAGATCTCTGTTGGCTGTTCTTCCTGACATTACTATCTCCAACCAGATCCCACCTGATTGCAGTAATTATATAGCATGCCATTCATTTTGCACTTGTGCATATAAAAGAAAACTGCTACCAAAAGTGTATAATTTATACTCTTTGAACTCTTTACAGGCTATCTACTCTCCTGTGTAGAATCCACATCCGGCACTGTGTGAAGTGTTACACTTGTTGTACAAGATGAAACCCTTAATTTTGATGTTCAATTGTGCTGGATTCCAGGCCACTTTGGAATTAAGAGAAATGAGACTGCAGCTGCTAGGTCAGCTCATACTTTCTCCATGTACTGTTTGACAGAACCATATACCTATAGACAGTTTATAAGATTAAAGCTAGCTCATACTTTCTCCATGTACTGTTTGACAGAACCATATACCTATAGACAGTTTATAAGATTAAAGCTAATTGCTCAATGGCAGTTATCATGGCAAGAAGTATTGACTGAAATTAAGCACTGGCAGTGTAGTCAATGTAGAACAACTGGAAGTTGTTCTTGCTAGGCTCCACACAGGTCACAGTCATCTTGCATATTCTTATTTACTGAAGGCTAATACCCCACCTGTGTGTGTGTGTGCGTGTGAGAAAAATGCAATAGCATCTTAAAATTTGTCATGTCCTGATGGAATTTCAGCACTTATTCACAAGAATGGAATGGAATGAAATTTTTACTTATCTAGCCAAGTCATACACTCACACAGATTGCATGATGTTTTTAATCTTTTACAAATAATTTATTTGTACATATTTGACTGTAAATTTTTTTATATATAGATACTGCATTGCTAAACTTAATTTTTGTGATGCATATTGTTTACTAATTTTATCTTTGACTATTTATGTATTGCTGTAACCTTTGCTATGATGCAGTATAATCTTTGTTGTACTTGTATCAATAAACTAGCCAACCTTTTAAGTCATTCTTTCCAACCAAGACAGTCATATCATCCATTCATTCTACTTGCTTAAAATGACATGCATCTTTCCTTCTCAAATCACTCTTTTGTTGCTCTTTCATCCAACATGTCCCTAATTATGGAATAACTGTTTTCACCAATTGATGCTTTCTCGTACCTTTACTTCTTCACAAGTTTCATTTCCTTTCTTCTCTCCTGCTATTTATCAAGTGCATTTCTGATCTTTTTTTTGTGGCTGGCTTTTATGTCACCTTTCACATGTTTCTTTCACACTGCTATTCACCATCGTACGCACCAGCACCTCTATTAATACTACCATTCCTTCTAGCACATAGCACTGCTTGCCATGCATTTCATTTGTTCCTCATTCAATAACTTGTTCTCAATCTGCCTGACCAACGTACACTTCTCACATATTTTTGTCATTGTGTTCTTTTTTGCAAAAATTATTTGCTTTCACATCAAATTCAAACAAAGGACTTGCAGCTTCCATTGTTATAACTATATATATATATATACTAGGGTGGCTCCACTTCCCCCCGAGTTCCGGACTAGTAGGCCGGTTCTCCTTGAATTCTGATGACTTGAAAGGGGGTCTGCCTCCCCATGGCACCTACAGCGCCCAACCACCCAAGTTCTCCTTGGGGGGGTTGGATGCGATGACTCGAATTTTGAAGACTCGAAAGGGGGATCTGCCCCCTCCCCCAGGTGCCTGCATCGCCCAACCCCCTCGAGTTGTGGACTGGTAGGTCAGTGCTCCTTGAATTCTGATGACTCGAATTGTGAAGACTCAGAGGGGAGATACCTCTCCCCCCCCCCCCCAAGCTGAATGGAGTGAAACAGCACTGAGAAAGTAACTGTTTCTCAGTGCTGTTCACCTCATTAAGCTTCTAAGATGAGTTTTTTCCAGCACTGAAGCCTTAACATAGATTATTGGAGACTTTTAGCATATAATATTACTGTTGCCATCTTGTAGTCAAAGTTACTTTTAATGATGTTTTTTTACTCTTTGGATGCTCATAACATTGCAATGGAGTTAACTGCTCGTTAGAGAAATATACAATTGATTTGGCTAGGTAATGAGGAAGAGTTCTTAGAATCGATAAATACATTCCTTAGTTGTGTGGCTGGTTTATCAGTGGTTATAATATTAAGTTTTCGTAGTTTCCTGCCTCTGTTCTTAAAGATCACCTTTAGTATATAGTATTACTATTGCCATCTTGTAGCCAGAATTATTTTTAATGGTGTTTTTTCTCCTCTTCGGATACTAATAATATATGATTTTTGGGTTGGATACTGTTTGAATTAATAATTATTAATATGTGCTACAAGGTGTGCTCAAAGTTGTGATAATCACTGTGAAGGAAGCTTCTGTATGTCCAGATTAGTGGATAATGACCCCAACTCATTCCCTGGATATCTCCAGAATCTTTGCAATGTTTTTTTGGCTAGTATCCATCTATCGTCAAGGGTCATAGCATGCAATGATGCTTTCAGATGATCGCTGTGCAAGTTCTTCCTGACCTGGGGGGGGGGAGCATCTGTTTTCTCAGGATGACCAGTTTTAAACTTAGCCATATCCAGCATATCCAACAGTTGCCACCTGGCAACTTTTGGATATGCTGGGACACAGACTCCTAAAGTCTCTGGTGAATCTCAGTTGCAGACTTTTCTTGCAGCACAAAAAACTTGATGACAGCCCGCACTTCTGTGTCTTTGAATTTCTGAATTTCTTCATCATAACCTCTGACATGTCTTCTTATGTATCCTGAATTGTTAAATTTGATGAAACATAGGGTTAAAGAGTTTTAAGATATGTTCTTTCTTGTAGTCATATCAGTTGCTTTAATATAATTTTTGTTCTAGGTGTTTTCAGAACTTTTCAGCACCCCTCCCCCCATATGTGTGTGTGTGTTGGCTTTTTAGTATACAGAAAATTATTGACAACCTTTGAGAAAATATAAGTAGGAGAGAAATGGAGCCATGTTTTTATATTAATGACATATTAATCGCAAGCCACCAATTCAAGTTGCATACTTATAGCATATTTAGTACCATGAGTGGATTAAGGAGTTAGATAAACTGGGAGCCCTATCCTTGATCCTCTTCTCCCAAAATAGTAATAATAATAATAACAATTAAACAAAGAATAAAGGCCAAAAGTGCTTTTTCAAGCTGCTTCAGACCTTCAGTAAAGTGTAAGACCCCAGGAGATGGGTCTTACACTTCCAAATTATGCTTCTAGTCAACTTAATATTTTGATTTTTGATGGCCATCCTCTCATCCAAGGGAGAACTCAGGAAAGGATGGCCTTCTCTCTCTCTCTCTCTCTTTCCTCATCACTTTTTCTTCTTTTTTTATGCAGTTGGCCTGCAAAAATTTGGAACTTTACACATTAGTACTGAATAAGGTACTAAACCAATCTGAGCCAAATGGTTTTTCATGCTATCTCAGGCCTCAAAAAAAAAAAAGATTGTGGTATCACATTCAGACATTAAAAAAGTGATATATTAATCTCAAACTTTCTATTATGCATTGATGTGCACATTACTAATGTTTAATATCATGGAACACTGATAATCTTATCCAATGTTCATCTAAATTATCATTGTCTGTCATCGTCATCATGGCTTTTCTTCCTATTGCCACATATAGACCTGTGTTATAATATCCCTGTCCATTATTTGTATATTATTATTATTATGTGACACCTCTAAGGAGTCCAAAGACTCATCAAGGGAGGGAGGGCACCTACTCTACAACTCTCTATCTCAATCCACTAACTGTATAGTTATATACCATATGTAACTAAAATAACAGACAAATCACAACTATTTTAATTGTAATACATACACAATTTGTTGCTGAATTAACTTACATTACCTGCTCAATCATTTGGCTGTAATAGTACTTCCTTTTTACTTCTGCAAACTATTAACATTACTATTATCAATATTTCCTTATCAAGGAAATATTGATATGTATATAGATAAAAGAAATAAAAGGAGAATTAATATTGAATTGCTTTTAGGAAATGAATCCAAGTTGGAGACTACCAATTGGATTATATTTGAGAAGCTCTTACAGGTTCAGAATTTTGGCACGTGGTGGTTTCATCGATACCGTGAGTATAATTTCTTCAAATTTGAATAAATAAGTAAATAAATAAAAGAAACATAAAAGTGATTGGAATAACATTAACTCATTAATTTATGAAATATGCTTCATATGCTAACTCCTTTCCAGCAGAATTCAAATTTACAGTTTCTTTTATTTCAATAAGCTGTGAGAGAAGTGATATTTACACCGAAATATAGTTAAGTTACCACCATCTTTTTTTTTATGGAAAGGAGATTGCAGCATAGTTAATTTCATAACTAACTAACTTCAACAATTTTCTTCCATATTTATCGGTCTGTGATAATATGCTATGATTGTATGATTATCTGGAAACTCAGTGTACCAGTACACTGAGTTTCTATCTCTTTTCTATGCATTGGGAAGCTCAATAATGCACGCACACACACACACACACTAGACTGCCATATGTCCTTTTAGTATGTATATTAAAGTGACTATGCAAGCTGTTGGCATGAATGTTAACATTGCCTGCACCAAACATAGCAGCATTCGTCCATGGAAGGTTTGTACTTCATTCTGCAACCTATCACTTTGTCAACTACAGAAACCTCACTTGATCTGTCTACCTGCAACTGTTTAATGCAGGTAGACGGATGTAAACAATGACAATTGCTTAATGCCTACTCTGATTTCTTGCCTATCTATACTGATGGTTCAAGAACCGACACCTCTGTTGGCTGTGCTGCTGTTTCTTGACACATGTTTACTATCCCCAACCAGATCCCACCTGATTGCAGTAATTATACAGCAGAGGTGCATGCCATTCAGCTTGCACTTGTGCATATAAAAGAAAGCTGTCACCAAAAATGTGTAATTGATGTGCAAGTTACACCAGTTGTACAAAATGAACACCCTTAATTTTGATGTTTGGTTGTGATGGATTCCCAGCCACATTGGAATAAAGGGAAATGAAACTGCAGTTGCTAGATCAGCTTGTACTTTTTTCCATGTACTGTTTAACAGTACCATATACAGACTACAGACAGTTTATAAGATCAAAGATAATTATTGCCCAGTAGCAGGCATCAAGGCAGGAAGCACTAACAAACAAATTAAATGATATTATGCCTGAAATTAAGCACTGGCAGATTACTCAACATAGAAACAGAAGAGAAGTTGTTCTTGCTAGGCTCTGCATGAGTCACAGTCATCTTGTATATCCCTTAGGGTTTTTTCTATTTTTATTAATTTAATAATTTAATAAAAATTAATTTAATTTTTATTAAATTATATTTGAATTTGAATTTTCAAATAAATTCAAATTATATTTGAATTTATTTGAATGTTCAGTATTCAAACAAACGCTTAATTTAGGGAGCAGCACCACGAGAAAGGGGGGTCACATTCCTCATAGGCTATGTGGAGTTCTCTTCCCAGTTATCTAGTCTCGACTCTTACTTCAGTCCTCCCTTTAATATAACAAAATAAAAAGTTATCTGTTTAATTGTTATATGAAATTAATAAACAAACTGGATGATTATGCATAACTTACACTCTGTTTCTCACATACAAACACTTTTTCAAACTTCAGTAAATAAAAGCAACTATGATTCATGATTAAGTGAAACCATTGCACAAGAATAGTTTTACATCAGCAAAACTATAGACAAGTTGGTAATGATTTTAATCTGGGAATGGGTAACCAGATAGTATATAATCTGCAGAGAACAGCATGACTTTGTTCAAGAATAAAATCCTGGGTGATTTGCTCTCATGTTATGACAGAGGTTACAAACTGGGATAAGGGAAATAAATACATTGTGCTATTACTGGACTTATATTTGATAAAATACTGCATGAACAGTTAATGTTCTGGAACATTTTGAAGATGCCTATAATTCAACCAATTCTTCTCCACTAGCATGAATAAGAGGGTGGCTACTTGACATATATCAAAAAATAGATTCTAATCGTATGGCGGGGGGGAGATTGAATTGTTTGCTGGTGATACAAGTTAGGCAAGGTTATAAGTTATGATCTTCCTTTCACGGTATTAGGCCTATTGGTCTGTTCTGGCCTCACACCATCTCTTCCTCTGTTTCCTTTTGTTTATATTTTAGTGTTCTTTTTGATAATCTGTTCATGTGTAAGCTTTGTTTGTAAAGTTTGTTCTTATAAAAATTTGTGTGTTTTTATCTGTCATTCTATTTCTCCCCTCCCCATTATCCATGTTTCATTTCCATGTAATGGGTTTGTGCCAAAACACTAATATTCTTAATCTTGTATTTCTGTACTAAATTGTAAAGATATTAATTATGTCTATATTTTGGTGAATTTCTGCTATATAGCTTATATTACAGCCAAGATAATTAAAATTATTAACTTGTTCAATTGGTCTGTTATTCAAAACCATTTTAAGAAGCCATAACTTTTGTTTTTATCAGAAGATATTCTCATTCCATATTTGGTAACAATCTTCTCAAGGGTAGCTAAATGTTAGTTATTTTCTGTGTTAGAAATTAAAGATGTGATCATTCACATATAAAGTATTTAGTAGATAATTTGGTTTTAATTGTATTCCTTTGTTATTTGCACACTTCCATTCTTTTAATATCTCATTAATCTATATTTTAATGTAGTTCCCACTCGCAAAAAGTTTTATAAACCTATAACAAGTATTCATACTGTGAGTAAGCTAAGGAATTTTTTCTAGAGATTGTAGTACTGTTTTTATTCACAAACTAAAAGGATATATGGCTGTATAATAGGTATTGTACAAATTTTCCCATAGGCAAAAAAATAATTGACCATGTGGAATGATCTGGTAGGGATTTTATATTGGTTGCATATTGTAAAGACTAGGAATAATTGATATTCAAAATGCTCTATTTGCAGCTCTGATTGACTTTGGATCTAACCATCAGAAGTGTACTATCTCTTGTAGACATATAAATTTCATAATCAAGACTTCCATAATGATCCATAACCAAGTCTTATCTGATAAATGCTCAATATAAGCCAAGCAGTGATCTGTCTGCACTCCAAGAGATGGGGAGCTAGGGTGCAAAGAATGTTCATCGTTCTCCAGTGCTTATCTCACAACTGACATAAACCCGTGAACACACCGATCTACAGCCATAAATACCTACCCCCCCCCCCATGAGGGACTCAACTCGCCCCAATAGGGAAGAAACTCCATACGAATAAATAAATAAACTGACATAAAGCTCTTGGGTCTCATGTGTGAATCACATGAGTCCCAAGAGCTTTGCTTCTGTTGCAACTGGATTACTCTTTATCTAGTCTTAGTTTTTCTGACTGTTTTGCTTCCAGTAAAATTGTACAAAAAGTTTTCTGTGGATAAAATCTAAGTTTGTAGGCATAGGTTTCTGTGGTTTAGCAGTTCAAAAGAAAGATTTCGGTATTGTGACCACATGTTTATTAAGATAAAGATAAACAAACCCAACAAGTTTCGTATGTCGTTTGACTTACATCTTCAGGGATTACAGGTAACTAAAAGTTTAAACACGAGAAATGAGAAATTACTCTAAATAGTCCATTAGATGAGGTTATGGAATTCTAACTGTTCATCAAATTAAAAAATCCTAATGCGGTATCTCTACATACGTTAATGCATGCTATGTCTGAACAATGCTGGATGTTATTCACATTCACTCTGTCCGAGGTCTGACTTAGGTATATTTTTTATGAATGCTGACCAAACTTGATGTAGAATTAGGCCCTGGTTTTTGTTGCATTGTGTTGGGATTCTAAGCATGTTTGCAGCTTCCTTGAATTTTCTTGTGAAGCAGTTTTTTTCAATATAAGACACATTCATTTTATGTGAAGTTGTGTGGGATGCAAGGCCTGATTTGCGTTCTCTCCTTTTTTGTATGTCTTTTTGATTTTCATTCATACAAATTTCCCCTGATCTTCTGTCTGGCCTACATAATAGATGCCATAGGAACAATAAATTTTATAGACACCTGGTTTTTTTAAAGGGTGATGTGGAGGTTTTGGGGGATGTAGAAATCTTAATATTTTTTCTAGTGGTAAAAAAGCTACTTTAATGTTATGCTTGTATAGTAATTTGGCCAATTTGTCTGTAACATTCTTGATGTATGGAAGTGTAATTGGGTTCTTGAAATCTTGCTTTTGTGAGATACTTGTAGGAAGTGTGTTGAGGATTTTCTTGATTATCTTAGGTTCAAAACCATTTTTTTTCTTGAGGATCTGTGTTAAATAATGTAATTCTTCATTCCACTTTTCTTCTGTGCTGAAAATATTGTAAGCACTATCCCTCAAGGTTTTTATTAAACCTATTTTTTGCATGGGGTGGTGGTGTGAAGCAGCATAAGAAATCTTCCTCTGTTGGTGGGTTTTCTATAAATGGAGAAGGATAATCTGTTTTCTTTTTCATTGATTTCTATTAGGATATCAAGGAAAGATAGTTTTTTTATGTTCTTCCTGTTCTAAAGTGAATTTTATGTTGTTGTGCTGATTATTAAGATAATCTTTAAAAGCAATGAGTTCCTCTGTTGTTCCTGGCCATATGATGAAAATATCGTCTACATAATGAAGCTAAATTTTCTGTTTTTTGTGATAATTGTTTAAATGCATTATTTTCAAAATTTTCCATATATAGATTTGCTAAAGTCAGGGAGAGTGGGAAGCCCATTTCCAGTCCTTCTTTTTGTTCCCAAAATTTGTCTTGATACATGAAAAACGTATTTTTTATGCAATATTTATATAGTTCTACAATGTCCGATGGAAAAAGATCTTCAAGGAGATTCACTTTCATTTCTGGGAACATTTGTAAAAAGGCTGACTACATCCAAACTTGCCAAGATGTCTGAAAGTTTTATGTATATATCCTTTACCTTCTCAATGAAATGTACACTGTTCTTAATGAATGATGTTGTTTTTCCTATGTGTGGTAAAATCATGTTGGTGAGGTGTTTTAAAAAAAAAAAACAGGTGTCTATAAAATTTATTGTTCCTGTGGAATCTGTTACGTAGGCCAGACAGAAAGATCAGGGGAAATTCGTATGAACAAACATCAAAAAGATGTACAAAAAAAAAAAAAAGCGAATACAAATCAGACCTAGCATCCCCACACAACTTCCACCTGCCATAATGTACTTTGGCATAAAACGAACATGTCTTATATTGAAAAAAAACTGCTTCACAAGAAAATTCAAGGAAGCTGCAAACATGCTTAGAATCCCAACGCAATGCAACAAAAACCAAGGCCTAATTCTACACCAAGTTTGGTCAGCACCTAATTCAGACGTCGGACAGAGTGAACGTGAACAACAGAACATGACAACAACCTGCATTGTTCAAACATAGCATGCATTAACATATGTATAGATACTGCATTCGAATTTTTTTTAATTTGATGAACAGTTAGACCTGCCATAACAACATCTAATGGATGAGTAATTTCTCATTTCTTGTGTTTAAACTTTTAGTTAGTTACGTGTAATCCCTGAAGATGTAAGTCAAACGACATATGAAACTTGTTGGGTTTGTTTATCTTTATTTATCTTAATAAACACATGGTCACAATACTGAAATCTTCCTTTTAAAATCTAAGCTTATTTGAAAGCATCCAGTTTGAAAAATGGTCAGACATTGGAAGAGTAACAAAAGATAGTAAAGTCACGGACGGGATGATTCTAGGCATTATTTACAGTTAGTGGAAGTTATTAATTTTTACATTAGAGAAAGGGTTGAGAGAATGCTGATCCTGGTTGGACCTGGAAGAGAGGAAGGTTCCTTTTATGACCAACATGTGAAGGTCTTTCAATATGGCAGATCCCAAACTGTGTCACATGTTTGTTTTCTTTCTATGCTGGTGTTTTATAAAAATATCTCAAATGAATGCTTAGTCTGATTAAATGATGTTTCCAAAAAGCAGATTGTCTTAGAAAAAAAGGTTGCTCTCTCCAGATAAAAAGATTATTCCAAAACTATATTTCTGAATTTTTTTTTTATTGAACTCCTCTAAATACAAATCAACACCACATAGCATCATCATCAAATTTCTGACATATATTCTCAAGGGATATACAGGATATGATAACACTACATGAAAAGTTTACATCATTACTAACTTCATATCTACAATTTTCCTGCAAATCAGTCTGTTAAATGTCAAGACTCCAAAATTATCAGGTCTTATATTTCTGTCTTCTAAGACACTTTTTACTGTATCAATCCACCTATATCTTGATCTTCCTCTGGGTCTTTTTCCTACCAACCTGGCAGAGAACACTGGTTTTGCTAATCTTTCCTCTCACATTCTGTTTAAGCGACCATACCACCTAAAATTAGCTTTGCTAACGCATTCCTGGAAGCTGACATTGTCAAGTTCTGTCCTAATATCCTCATTTTTAATATGATATTGCCATTGATGCCATCTGCTCATGCCCCCCTAATCTTTCTCAGGACTCTCATATCTGCTGTCTCTAGTCTTTGGTCAAGTGTCTTACTTCTGACCCAGCTCTCAGTCCATATGTTAAAAAGTATTTGAACACTTATTGTATGTATACAGCTAATTTAGTGTTTTGAGTAATTTCTCTCTTGATTCTGGAATCTTGCAGACTTGTAGCAGATTTATATAGAAGTATAACATCATCCGCATAAAGCAAAGAGCTGAGATTAACATCTCCAATTTTGATACCAGATTTAATACCACTTTCCTTTATAATGTGATCCATATAATGACAGAGGGGACCTTGTCTCAGACCAGATTTAACATTAAATCATCTTCCTGTACTTCCTTTAATTCTAACTGCTGACTTACAACTCAAATAAAGACTAAGTATTGCTTGATACAATGCCCCATTGACACCATATAACTGTAGCGTATTGAATAGCTTCTCTCTTGGCACCTTGTCATATGCTTTTCCAAATCTACAAAAATTAAATACAGATCTTTGTTATATTCCCATGCTTTCTCGACTATTTGTCGTAAAGTGAAGATCTGATCCTGACAGCCTCTATTTGGCCTGAATCCAGCTTGTTCTTCACCAAGTTTTTCTTCCACAATCCTTCTCAACTGTTTCTCAAGTATACTTGCATATATCTTACCAGGAACACTCAGTAGAGAAATACCTCTGTAATTCTCACATTCCATTTTATTTCCCTTTTTATATATGGGTATACTATGAGAGCCCTATCTAGTCATCAGGAATTTGCCCTTTATCCAGGCCTTCTGAACTATGCAGTGCAGCCACTGTAAGACTTTTATACCTCAATACTTGAGCATTTCTGCTGCCTTTCCACATTTCAGGCTTTTTCTACTTGAAATATGGATATGTATTCCTGACTACATGCCTGTTGATTTTTTTTATTTTGCAATTTTTCGAAGTAATTACTCCATACTTCAAGGATATCTATTTCTCCCATTTTTATGTCACCTTTGTCATCTCTAATTCCTTTTACAGCACTCTTTCCTCTATTTCTGATCTTCTTCAACAACCTCCAGAATATCTTGCCACCTTCTTAATATTTATTTTCTATGTTTTTACCAAATTCTTCTAATGACTTTTGTTTAGCTAGTTTTACACAGTGTTCAGCTTTCTAACGTTTCTCTCTGTATTCTCCAAGAGCACAAGCTGACTTATTTGACAGGAACTTTTGATATACTTTCTTCTTTTCCTTCACTGCCTATTTAACTTCCTGTGTCCACCATGGAGTTCTGATTTTCTATCCTTGCAGACAGCTTCACCACATTCCTCTCTGTCTGAATCAATCAATGTTTCCTTCAGAGTTTGCCACTGAATCTCCAAGGTTTGATTCCTGTTCTCAAACTGTTTCATTTTTTCTTGAATAATGTTTGTATATTTCATTCTGCAGTTTATATCTGAGAGCTGCTCAACTTTTATTCGCTTTAAAACTTTCTTACATGTTATTCTTTTCAATATGAAATTCAATTTTATCCTGCTCAATACTAAAGGTCATCCCTTCCAATTTCAAACCTCTGTACACTGTGGTGTCCTGCACCAGGGAAAAAACATCACTATCAACAATAACATAATCAATGAGACTTTTCTTATTCCTTGCCTCTTCTCTCCATGTGAATTTGTGCACATTTTTATGTTGGAACATGGTGTTAGTAATAACCAGTCCATGTCCTGAGCAGAAATCCAACAGGCATTTGCCATTATTATTAGCTTTGCTCTTTTCTCCAAATTTTCCCAAAATATTTTTGTATGTCTGACAATCACTTCCTACTCTGCTATTTAGATCCCCAACAAGCACCAACTTTTCCTTTTTCATTGTGTCAGTTGCTTTCTCTAAAGCCTCAAATAACTCCTCCACTTCTACCTTAGTAGAACCTTCTGTGGGACCATAGGCACAAATAAGTTCATTGTCCAGTTCCCCATTCTGATATTTGCCCACATCACTCTACTTGACTGCCTGCCATTCAAGAAGATTAGCCTTGTATTTAGTGTTGATTACTATGGCTACTCCTTCTTTTCCTTGATTGTTATTGCCTAAATATAACATTTCATATTTATTGCTCAGAAAGATCTCACCAGTTTTTGCCTTTTTTGTTTCAGTCACTCCTATTATGTCGATCTAGTACTTATCCAATTCCTCAGCTAGCTCCATTTCTTTGCCATTCAGGCTTCTTATGTTGATAGTACCGATCTTGAACTCCAGTGATATTGAGTTGGGGGGCATTTTAGGATTTGTTCCAGTAGCTGACTTTTCGCTGTTTGCCCTGGTTCCCTGGCAAAAACAATGGGGGCATTGTTTAACCGGGCGATGCCCCAGCCGGCATGAAATTCTGTCATGTTGTACCATCATTCTATATTTTGGTTTAAGCCAGTAAGGATACAATTTGGTCAGCTAAATTCCAAATTGCCAGCCCATCTTCATTCATTCAATATCTAGGTAGATACCCAATAGGGTGCACCACGAGAAGGTGAGGATTGGATATTAGGTCAGAAGCCCTGATCAGTTCTCCGCATTCCTTTAAAGGTGGAGGTCTCCTCTCAGTTATACAGCTTTGATCCTTAAGCACCACATAGCAATGCTTATTTTCTTAAGGAGCACCCGTGTTTTGAACGCATTGGCTTTTCCTGAGTGATTTTAATGAGTAAACCTATTATGACATAAAGAATTCATATTTAGACACATACCTTGGGATAGAACTAGAATACTTCGTGTTCTTTTCTTCCTAACTTGAAAATTTTCTTGGAACATAAACTGAGATAATAGATCATTGATAAGTTGTTTAGAATCATAAAACTAAACAGCCATAAAAGAATAATTTACAAGGGAATTAAAAATGAACTGTAAAATTAAAAATGCTGGCAAGATTATACTAGAAAGGAATAAATGATGTGGTGACATAATGAAACCTCCAAGAATGAATTAATAAAATCAAAATACAGTGTATGAGCCATTTTGACTTTGCCTTCAGAGGTGCAAAGAGCACTCTACTTACTGAGGAAAGTGAAAATAGATTTAAAAAAAAAAAAATAAATAAATTTTTTTTTTCCATTTATGAGATCTTTTTGAGAGGCAACTGTCAAATGCCTCTGTATCATATTAAGTAAGAATTGTTGGAAAGGAGTTGGCTGTCCATCAGGACAGTGACTTTCATGACCATGTTGTACAGATAATATAAATATACTACAGTATAAGATATGAACTAGATATCCAATATATCGCTTGAAGACAGAAGTGCACTGCCTTATGTTTCTGCAAACTGATATTTTAATATTCAAACTCTGAAATCCATGTTTCACAGAATCCGTGACTTTTCATTGTAGGAATTTGTTAGTTTGATGGATGCTTTTAGTGTTGTGAGGATTTCCTTTTATCAGTGATGAATTTTTCATTTCTTTAGGGAATTTAGATGGCAGATATCTATCTCTTCTTCCATCCTGGATACCTATAGGGATTTTAATGGTTTTATTTTCCTTTGGGGAATAGATCTGAAGGATCTGAAAACATTCCCATAAAGGTGTATTAAATGTTTAGCCAAAATGCACTTTGAAAATCATGTGGAAGCCTTCCTGTGGAAAGAGGCAGAAAAAGTTGAAAAAACTGTCGAGATATTTTTTGAATTAGTGGGTTTAGGTGTGATGGAATCATTTTAGTGTGTTATTTTTTTAAGGGAGAAGTTTTTTTTTTTTTTGTAAATGCTCTGTTCAGATGGAAGATGGGGTAGCCAGATGTGTTAACATCCCCTTTGATACTTTTTTCCTTCTGAGTATTTTTCAACTACTGTGAAGAGTATGAGAAGAAAATAATAGACTAAGAATAAAAATACAAAAGCTTATTAAAAAAATAAATGATACTATGCTGCTAACAGCAGAAACATACATTGATGACTCGAAGTTGCTAGACCAGCTGGTAAATTCAAGCAGACTTTAATTGCATGTCACATCCAACCTACACAAAACTGTTTTTAATTACACAGAGACATGAAAAACTTGTACTGTGAAAGTTTACTGTTATTATTATTTGAACTTTTATGATTTCTGATTATTTATAGTAAATTGTCATCAGGAAATGATGATGGTATATGTTGATCTCACACTAACTGAGGTTATCTTGAAAAATACGCTTGGCCATGAGTAGATTTCTGCCAGCTGGAGAATAGTTACAGACCAGAGAGAATGAAATATTTTTCATTTAATAATATAATAATATATATATATATATATATAAAATTTTCTAAGCAAAGTCTTTTTGACTTTAAGAAAACACAAAAAACAAAAGAATGTGTCATATAAAGGGTCATTAGAGTAACAAATATAAATTATTACATTTTCCATAAAATTAATGTTTTTACTGACTTTTCTCTTTTCAAATGGTTCTTACAGAAAGAAAATCTTCAACCATGATACAACACCACTAATCTCTTTACGGAACTCCTATTGGCTTATTTGGGACATGTCATTATAAATATATGTATATAAAAAGGAAAACGGGGATAGTTGTTTGCATAATTTGTCAAGCCCTGGCTATCCCTAATGTGGTAATTTCTTTCCAATTTAATGTCAGTGAATTCTTTGATTTTTTTTTCTCTCTTCTCTCTCATGAAAGGTTGTTAACCTATAACACACTAGCTCCATGGTTATCTGGGAATTCCACTTTAGAAACGAAATGTTCAACTTCTTCAAATTAAATTACTTGGGCCCTTTAATAGCAAAACAGCTCATACCAAGCACTTAAAACTATCTATCACCTAATGACATTCACAAATCCATGTCACAGTAAGATTCAAACACAAGGACTATAGGTTTTTGGAGAATAGTGAACACCTGTCTGCTTGGCCAAACACAGCCCAGTTAAAAGAAATCTTTAATTAGAAAGGCTTCTTTTCAATTTTACTGTTCAGTTTAAATGTTAAGGATGTAGAAACTATTCTGGTTTTCACCCAATCAACATAAAATAGGAAAGATATTTTTTATGTATTTGCAAAATAATACATTTACAGAAACATAAATTATACAAAAATAATAAGAAATTATTTAAGTTAAGGGATATTGCATCCCATATTGTTTCTTAGCCAAATAAGAAACTCAAAGAGTTTCATGCTGAATATAGAAACTATATAAATTTCGGCGATTCCAAGCGTAAGCAAATACCTGGATAGAGCAGCACCTGACCCATTTGGTAGTGCAAACTGAAGCAACTCATAGAAAGGGTGGAGCAAGCTCTGATCACTATTCTTGGTATTTACCCATAATGCGAACTTAGCTCCTAGGAGCTGTATTACTGTTCTACATTATGAGAGAAGGTCACTACCCAGACCGGTTTCAACCTTTATTGGGGTCTCATCAGTGAGTAGGTAGACCCTAGTTAATACCAAGTTTGTAGCAAACAGAACTTACATCCCTTCTATGAGAATTGCCAAGAAGGTGTCCTAATAAATTACTAATTATATGAAGAGCCAAAGGCTTCAATTCGGCGACATGGACTTATTTAAGTTAAGAGATATTGCATCCCATGTTGTTTCTTAGCCGAATATAGAAACTATATAAATTTTGGCGATTCCAAGCGTAAGCAAATACCTGGATAGAGCAGCACCTGACCCATTTGGTAGTGCAAACTGAGGCAACTCATAGAAAGGGATGTAAGTTCTGTTCGCTACAAACTTGGTATTAACTTGGGTCTACCTACTCACTGATGAGACCTCAATAAAGGTTGAAACCAGTCTGGGTAGTGACCTTCTCTCATAATGTAGAACAGTAATACAGCTCCTAGGAGCTAAGTTCGCATTATGGGTAAATACTAAGAATAGTGATCAGGGCTTACTCCACCCTTTCTATGAGTTGCCTCAGTTTGCACTACCAAATGGGTCAGGTGCTGCTCTATCCAGTTATTTGCTTGCGCTTGGAATCACTGAAATTTATATAGTTTCTATATTCGGCATGAAATTCTTTGAGTTTCTTATTCGGCTAAGAAACAATATGGGATGCAATATCCCTTAACTTAAATAAGTCCATGTTGCCGAATTGAAGCCTCTTCATATAATTAGTAATAAGAAATTATTTTATAAATAATAGTATTATATATGTTGATATTTCTGATTATATAATCTATTTATGTTTCTTTCCAGCCTTGTTCTCTGCCAGATGGAGATATTGGTCATACTTTTATTGAATATAACTTGGTATTCCAGAGGAAATGTGACAAATGAATGACAGTAATTATTAACAGTGGAATTAGAGTTGTGTCCAGAGTATACAAGAAAGCATGGTAATGTCATGCTACTGCTGTTGTTGCTTTGATTCACACAAAACGTGTTGTGCCATTTATAAGCAAAATATACAGCTTTATAAATTATGTGACACTTATGTGAAATATGCAATGCTGGTTCATTTGCATAAACTATCTGTGAACATCCTTTCTGGTGATACAGATGAACATTCCCATAAAGGTGTATTAAATGTTTAGCCAAAATGCACTTTGAAAATCATGTGGAAGCCTTCCTGTGGAAAGAGGCAGAAAAAGGTGAAAAAACTATCGAGATATTTGGCTGGCATATATAGTATAACAGAGTTGAGATTATAGATTTATCATTTACCTGGTTAGAATCACAGAACTTCTGCCGCAGCTGACAGACACTCCAGGTGTTTATTTACACACTCACTCTTAAAAGGGACCAAAAGAAAAATCATTATATATATTGTAAAAAGTTTATTTCCATTTCCCAATTTAAGCAGAATGCTGTGCATTCTCACATGCATTGAAAATGCATCATGAACTCGTTCATATTTTTCATCATACATCTTTTTCATTCCCTTCTGCTAGAAAATATTTTTAACTGCAATTTGTAGCTTTCTCAAGCACGTGCTACACCAATCAGCCTGCTACGTGATCTCGAAATTCCTTCCAGTGCAATTACAAAAACATGAATTAGTGTTTTGTTTAGTTTTTGAAGTTATCTGTCCAGTAGTATATGTATTGTTACTTTTACTGTATGAAATGTAAAAAAAAGAAGAGATGTCATCAATGCTTTACAAATGACGATTCTTGTTAAACTTCAGAAAAACCTGAATTTTAACTTTCATCTTGCAAATACCAACTTCAGGTATATTTAAGATAAAGTAACTCTGTTTTTGTATATTTTTCTAATGACAAGTTTGTACAGATTTTGCTTTTATATCTTTAAGATAACATTCATATGAGTATTTTGTTGGATACTGAGTACAGTTAAATTTTTCAAAAGATTTACAGCATAAGCAGTAAAAATACAAATGCAACAACCTCTTCCAGTAAAATTTGCTCAAGTTTTTCCTGCTATCATACAGCTGTTGTGCTACTGTAACTGTATAGATAACTTTATATGTTAATTAAATCATGATTATATACTGTTTGGAAAGAGTAAAAAAAAAAAAAAAAATACATTCATTTGTTGTGATAAATGTTATTAGCAGGTAAATGATAAGTAGGTTGTCAGACAGCAGTAATTTTCATTGTTATT
The DNA here is from genome assembly GCF_054136105.1 of Typopeltis vanoorti. NCBI lineage: Eukaryota > Metazoa > Arthropoda > Arachnida > Uropygi > Thelyphonidae > Typopeltis > Typopeltis vanoorti. The sequence goes on from NC_143573.1 coordinate 42,036,249, forward strand.
ATTATGCAGTTGATCCATTAATGTCATAATTATGATGTACAGGTTACAGGTGCCATTAACTTGGCTGTTTAAAGATCTACTAGGAATGGTTTCTCTTAGTATGACTGGTTATTTTTTTTTTTCATAGTGATAAATCCGTCCAACTTTTTTAAAAGTGCCATTAAGACAGCTATTTTATTAAATAAAAAATATTTATAAACATAAACATTTTGATTAGAAAATTTTCTATAAAATTCTAGTTGAAATGCTTTCATCCTAGAATTATACTGTAGCAAGCTGTCCAAATTTTAGACCAAACCTTACTTGTGTATATAAAAAAAAAAATAATAATTTTAAGTCAGATTCTGCAATGTTATATACTTCTATACATTGCAAAATATTATTCATATGTCATTTATAGAGAAACAGAAAATGTTCCAGGTTGGGATTACAGTAATCATTCCTGTTGTTACAAAATATATCATACATTCCAGGGGGGGGGGGCAATTGCTGAATTGAAATAGGTAATTATTTTGAACAACTTGTAAATTTAAGCTACCTTCATCAAAAAATAAGTTTAAACTTGCAAACTTGATATGCATTTACTAAATTATAATTCAAAATTTCAGTAAATAAGTTGCAATGAGATCATCTTAATATTAACTGTTATCGGCAATCTCTCCTTTGCATGCAAACAGTTTAAATTAATGTGTAGTTCAGGTTGTTTACCTCAAAGTATGTAATTAAGTGATCCAAGCTCAATAAATATACATAAAACCAAGGGATTTAACTGTTCTTTGGGATAAAAGTTTATTGAAAATTTATTCAAATTTTAGTTAATCAAGAATTTTTTCTTAATGATACATCCTAAAAATAAAATGACAAGTAGTCATAATATCTGACGAACAAAATATCAAACACTGTGCCTTTTTTTTTTGTTGTTAAATTTATTATATGATAGGTTTTCTGTAAAATAACAATGTTAATACTGATTTATATTCATAATTGAAATAAAGAGTTCTTTATCATAAGGCTTATGTTTAGAATTGATAAATTTCATATTACACAGTTTACAAAATGACAAAAAACAGCGATAATTAGGAATAGAAAATAATCAGCTTTGTACAGCTACAGTTTGCTGTTTTTTTTTTGTTTTAGGTGAGGAATATTCTTTATCAAAAAAGGAGCGTCAAGTTCATTTGTCACCCAGCAACAGATAATGAATCAAAGAACTCTTGTTATGTGCAAGGAGAGCGTATAAATTAAAAATGCCAAGAAATTATATTCTTGGTTTAATCCTTTATTCAAGTGTAAACTAATGAAACTTCATGACTGGGCTACTTGTATACAGAGGCTAATGACTTTGCATCAATTGCCTTAGTATACATAATGCAAAGCACCCCCCCCCTCCCTTTAAGACTGGTCTGGGTCAAAACCCAGACCAGTTTCGACCTTTATTGAGGTCTCATCAGTGGGAGCCAGGCCCAGAAGAAGATGTCAACAAAATATATTCTTGGTTTAATCCTTTATCCAAGTGTGTAAACAAACTTTTTTGGGGGAGGGAGGGAGGGAGAGAGAGAATAAAGGATTAAACCAATATAATTTCTTGCATCTTTAATTTATAGTATAATCAAGTGAAAAACTTTTCAACAGCAAAGAGAGCCTAAAAACATTTGGTGCACCACTTTCAGCATTATCTATAAATTAAAGAAGAGGCCAAAATAGCCATAGTTTCCATTGCTAGATTAAAGTTAGAAAAGCAAGGGCTCCAGAAATACCACTTAAATCTGCTAGTCACAAAAAAATTTTACTCACCTACACTATGAATTCTTGTAAAAAAGAATTCATAACACAGTATTAACATTACAATTACAATTACATAACATTACATTTTTAACACAGTATTATATTACAACTTCATACCTACTTAAGGGCTAAAGAGGGTGTTGGAAGAATAAGAATATAAATTGGTCTTATTTTGTATTACAGTTGGCAGTGAAACAAAATAAAATTGGTTAATTAAACTTGTTAAATTAATTTTTTTGTTTAATGGTATCTTTGATTTTTATAAGAATGGTGATGACTTGCAAGTTATGCAAAATAAAATATTTTAAAATACTTGACTACTTATTTCAAAATTAATCTGCAGATATTTAAGGCTTAAGTGTATAACAGAGGGTTAGAGATAAATAATACTCCTATTGGAATTACTTCATATTTCAGGAACAGGAGTGAGGCATATATTTGCGTGAAAATAACTTTTGGGGGATAAATGGTCTATGAAGAATTAACTTATTAAATTAATTACATAATATCCTATTTCCTGGTTGAAAATAAAACTTCTTCACTAGATTCATTTGAGACCACTAGTGATCAAATAACTTGATAGTGAATTGAGATGTTATAAAATGCCTTATTTTCTTCATATAATATACAAATTATGCAAAGAAAATAAAGCAAGTAAACCAAGTTAAGTAAAGCAATATATTTTGAGCATTCATAATGAAGCTGAAAATTCACTCACCACTTGTCTCTGACAACTCACCCATGGTGAATAGATTTCTGGAGCCCCTGCTTTAAATGTTTGTCAAGGGAAAGATTTGCAGAAAACAATGGTGATCTTTACTGCTACATTATCTACAGTTTGGGAATGAAATTCTTGAACACTGAATTCAACTGTTATAAGATTTCATATCTAACTGTGCAGTTATTGTTTGTCTGAAATTTGTAGATAAGCAGTCGAGCAATGATAAATGAAATCAGAGAGCTAATTTGGTTGCATTTAACTACAAAATTTGCTGCAACTGCTTCTGATTAAAATATTCTTTAAGGTAATCTCAAATATAAATGCATTGGACCTGTTATAATCTGCTATAATATGTGAACATCTCCTATAAACACTGTTTCTGATAATTTATTACTGAAACAAATATTTAGCCACCTAGGTATCAGACAATGTAATTTTTTTGTAAACATTAATAAAATACAGCTAACTCTCAACAATTAAAAACTTGTAGGGACCACGAGAATAGTTTGTTATAGTGGACAGGACTTTTCAGTAGTTTGCTATAGTGAGAGTTGATACAAAGTTGTTCTGCACTATTGTTTGAGACATTAAGATCTCTGTTACTCATCCCTTCCCCCCCCCTCTTTTGGTCATTGTTTGTAGACTGCTATGATAAGGAGCATGACTGATTTTGTTACAAAAAAAAAAAAAGTTCTTGGTATTTAACATCAAGAAAACAATCAACTTTTTTTTCCCTTTTCATAAATAAGGCACACTTAACTACTGATTATCAGCATAAGGTATCTTTTTATATCTTGCTTGCCATTCAGCATCAGTCTGAAGCTAAGTGCAGTTGTGAAAGACATGATTCCATGTATCCTTACAGGAAAATTGCTGAATGCAGAGCCTACTGGTATAAATAGAAATTGTTAAATATTTCCAAAACTGCAATAATAAATTAGCATCTACAATCATTGCCTCCAGTTGGGGAGAGTGGTCATGCAGTTTTGACCTGGAAAGTAGCTAAGTATATGGAATTTTCAAATGAGAAGGATATATGGGAACTGAGTTTGTGACAAACTCAGGAGGCAGTTTTTTTTTTATGTTGCTCCCTCATAAAAGGTTATTTTGTACCGTGGGTGGGCTAAGGTTTTTTTTTTTTTTTTTTTTTTTGAGCAGTGCTGGTATTTGAAACTGCAGGAGAAAGATGCTAGCACTGCAATGGATGTGTGCATATGGGATGGGGGGAGGACTGAGGAAAGCAGTGTTCAAACTGCATACCCAAGTCAGGAGAATAAATAAAGTAGAAGTTAAATGAATGAGTAACATCATCGAGTTATAAAAATGTTGTGGAGAGAATATAAAGAAAACTATGATAAGCAGTACAATGCACCATTAAGAAATAATCACCATGGTAAGGAAGACAAAATGACATTGAGTTGAGTGATCGCTTTACAAGGAGTATCCATCCAGGTGAAGTTAAGGCAGTGACTGATAACAGGGAAGAATGTGAAAACAGAGATTGAGGAATTGGAGATGTTCAAGATATTAGGAAAGCTCATTGTGCATGCAACAGGAGTGAATGAATATCAGCTCTTATATCATGATAAGTCTCAGCACACTAGTAGCATCCCAAGAGGGAAAAGATAGTTTTGTAAAAATAATCAAAATCAATGGTGTGATGTAGGACTAGAGCTGGCTTACATGAGCTGGTTGTTAAATTTTCAAGAATTTTTTGCAAATTGGTTGTTAAACTGACATTGACTAAGAAATGTAGAGCAGCACACACTTCAATCCCTAATGACCAGCAGCATTTGGGCAATAAGCTTGTATATGGCGATGCACAAAAATCCAGCAACTGTGCTTATTTCAACACCCTTTGTGCTTCCTTTCCACCATCTCCCTCCCCCCCTAAGGGACAACCTGTGTAGGGATTATCTCCACTAGCAATTTTACAGGAATATTATTTTTCAACAAACATCTGCTTAATTATGCTTCAGGTTCTGCCTTTGTAATTCTTACAAAGACAGAACCTGAAGCATAGTTTCTGAAGAGGATAGCAGTGATAAATTATTATTATTGTTGTAGAAGCACCTCCATGGAGTCCGAAGACTCACTGCGGGAAATCCAATCTATTGTACCTCTCCTTGAACCCATTAATAGACAAAGCACTCACAACTGACTCTGGCAACCCATTACACTCATTCACAACTCTCCAAGCAAAAAATCTAGTCTTCACACCCCTACTAACCACACCTTTATTCAATTTCCAGGGATGACCCTTTGTTCTTTCCCCTCCAGCAAGTGCTGAAACATTTCCCCTGCATCTATTCTATAAAACCCTTTAAGCAACTTAAATGTTTCTATCATATCCCCTCTTTTTCTCCTATCAACCAACTTCTGCAATCCACACACCTTCAATCTATCTTCATAGGGAACATTCCACAGTCCACTCACCATCTTGGTCACTCACCTCTGAATCCTCTCCACTGCTTCCTCATCCCCAAGAAATCCAGAGGACCAGACTTGAGCACAGCAATCCACAGCATATCTCTACTTGTTAATGTGTTCTTTTTAAAATAGTTGAACAAGAGATCACATATCAGAATAAATTATGATAAATTTATTGGGAAAAGAATTAGAGGATTGGGATATAATTCCATTTGTCATGGTTGAATTGCAGAGACTGGCTAAGAATACAAGAGCTCGACAAAAGTCAACGAAAACATTCTGTGAACTTTATGGAAATCGCAATAATAAATGAAGATTTATTATTGCGAAGCTTTAGATTCAACTGTACTTACCAGATCTCATATTTGTAATAAAGCTGTTTATCATAAAGACAATTTTGTTTTGCTAACGACAATATGGCAGCCATTATTAACATCTCACTTGCTGTCAAGCTGAACAGTTGCACATGCACAGCAAAGAGATTCATGGGAGATTGACAACTGAACAAGGAAAGCATCAGTATCTAAGTATCAGATGGACAGAGAGAAAATTAAGAATGGAGACCAGAAGATACATACATCTTCAAGGCACACCTTTCCTAATTGGGTTGTGGGGACAGCAGTTGCAAGAGGAACTTCCAATTGTCACGATCCTCCGCCACCAAGCTCAGATGTTCTGGTGGGATTCTCAAACGTGTCCACCCAAGGTTTTGAATATAATCTATCCAGCAAGTCCTTGCCCTCCAATGTGGCCTCCCACCCTCTGGTTTGGCCCTTCCCTTAATGCATAGCATCATGCATGTCCACAAGGAGATGTGCTTTGCATTATGGGAGATACTAAGGCAGGTGATCAGTGCTTAGTCCACCTTTCCCACAAGTTGCCTCAGACCTGAAAATACTGCAGGTGCAAACTTAGCTTACTTGGGAAAATAGGATTAAAACCAAGTTTATAAAATTTCTTGGTATCTTCAGCGTATAGTATACCCAAGGTAAAAAATTTCTGAACCTGTAAGTCGTTGGGGAAAATATATACAGTATATGTATAAAGAACTTCAAAAATAATTAACACTCGAACTGAAAACAGGATTTTGTGTAATCAAGCAATAACACAATCTGCAAATCTGAAAACAAACCTAAACTCAACATCACCAGAGTTAAAGATCGGTACTATCAACGTAAGAAGCCTGAATGGCAAAGAAATGGAGCTAGCTGCGGAATTAGATAAGTACCAGATCGCCATAATAGGGGTGACTGAAACAAAAAAGACCAAAACTGGTGAGATCTTTCTGAGCAATAAATACAAAATGTTCTATTCAGGCAATGACAATCAAGGAAAAGAAGGAGTAGCCATAGTATTCAACACGAAATACGAGGCTAATCTTCTCGAATGGCAGTCAGTCTCAAGTAGAGTAATGTGGGCAAATATGAGAATGGGGAACTGGACAATGAGACTTATTTGTGCCTATGGTTCTACTAACGTAGAAGTGGAGGAATTTTTTGATGCTTTAGAAAAAGTAACTGACACAATGAAAAATGAAAAGTTGGTCCTTGTTGGAGATCTAAATAGCAGAGTAGGAAATGATTGTGAGACATACAAAAATATTTTGGGAAAATTTGGAGAAAAGAGCAAAGCTAATAATAATGGCAAATATCTGTTGGATTTCTGCTCAGGACATGGACTGGTTATTACTAACACCATGTTCCAACATAAAAATGTGCACAAATTCACATGGAGAGAGAAGAGGCTAGGAATAAGAAAAGTCTCATTGACTATGTTATTGTTGATAGTGATGTTTTCTCCCTGGTGCAGGACACCAGAGTGTACAGAGGATTTGAAATTGGAAGTGATCACTATTTAGTCTTGAGCAGGATAAAATTGAATTTCATATTGAAAAGAAAAACATGTAAGAAACTTTTAAAGGAAATAAAAGTTGAGCAGCTCTCAGATGTGAACTGTAGACTAAAATAAACAAAGATTATTGAAGAAAAAATGAAAGAGTTTGAGAACAGGAATCAAACCTTGTTGATTCAGTGGCAAACTCTGAAGAAAACACCCCTTGAGGGTACATGGCAGGAATTTGATGATGATGATCTGTAGTTACTGCAGAATACAATTTAGTGAAACCAAGTCCCTCTCCACTATTAATATTCCTTTACTAATTATCTAAACAAACCGCAATGCACAGGAAAATGAAGATTAATAGCATATGGTTTCTTTGTAAAATAAAAACAGTGAAATCACTTTGCACATTTATAATAATTTATTTGTACATAAATCTAAAGAAAATACTGACATTTATGTATTCTATATACATACATTCATACACATCTAAGTAATGTTTTGATACATTCTTCTCTTTTTTTCCATTGATTTCTCATAATTGGCTTTCTGTTTATCCTGTCTCTGGGTTAAAAATAAAAGAAAAGTTTGCTAGTTATACTTTTTCTGTGATTTTGCAATACAAGTGACACATATATATATAAAAGGAAGCAGAAAAAATATTTTGCTGATTGCAAAAAAAAAAAAATAGTAATACTGATACACACCAAATACAGATTTTTTCCCCTATAAAGTATTTAGTGTATGACACCAAATACATTACAGGGAAAAAACCTGTAAATCGTTGATAATTGGTGATATTATTTTCCAAGTGTCATGTCACCCGTGATTTTAATTAACAATAATAATAATGATGAAAAGCTTATTAGATAAAGGAACTACTCTGCTTGCCCAAGCAGAAGCTGTGTTAAATGATTATTATAAAAATTTTAATTTATATTAAGCGAGCAATTAAAAAAGACATACCTGGTTATATCTTTTATGTAGAGATGAATGACCAAACATTTAGAGCCAAAAGTATATGGTAAGAGAATGGTGTTGAACATGAAGCTCAATTATTTGAACTTAAATATATGTTTTCAACAGTCAAAAATGAAACTTAATAGAACAGGAAAACAAGGAAAATGATCAACCAAATGGACTATAGATTTTGAAAAATTAAGAATTAAAAATATGAAAAACAAAATTTAATGACCAAAGAGGAACAAAAGTTAGTAAAGTGTATATAGGACCAGCTGGCTGTTTGGTGGGAATTGTCATCAGATGATAAACAGCACCAAAAAAAACCATGAGCTGCTACGTAGTTTAAGATTATGTATTAAGAGGAGTTCAGTTGGTTCAAGAATAACAGGATATTTGGATGGATCAGAATTAATGGGAATAATATGTGTAATTGCCAAGAGGGTGAAATTAAATAGCTTTTTTTGTGTGTTTATAGCATCCTGATTGGTTCTTATTCTGGAGATGAAGAGCAACATAATTTGGTTTCATTATCTCAGAAATCAATGATGGTAACTTCTTCAATTTAAGGAGCGTGTTTTGATTGTATTCAATGCAATGAGATTTCCGTAGTGGAACGTACGTGTTCTGGTATGGGGATGTTGCAATTTTCGTAACGTACTAAACAAGATTAAAAAATGAATAGTCAATCCAATGTAGCAGGTATTGCATCCTGATTGGCAGTTAAACTTATAAACAACATTATACCATAGTAATACATCAGGTTTACCTAATAAGCTTTAATAATTTTTATTATTGAAATCTGAATTAGCCATCTGATAGGTTCGATATATCAGCAAGCCATATGCATGGAGGGTTCTCAAAAGGCACAAGTGATATGTTGCAGAGTACTGTTTTGGGACCATTTAGATGCTGTGAATGCTTTAAATGGTGGATAATTCAGTCAGTATCAACAAACCTTACTGTTTATCTGCAGTCCTTCTTAAGCATCCTTCTGTAGTAGATAAAGGGGCCAATGCAATTATGTATATTCATATGAACATCCAATAACAGTTTTTCATTTGTGAAATTTAGCAAACGATTCTTTCCCTGGTATCTACAAAATTTCTTTAAATGTTCAATGTAAATTGGTTTCTGCAACCATAAGAAAAATGGAACTAAATTTAAATTTACTGTTTGAGTATTTTTAGCACTAAAAAAAAAAAATGTGAAGCAGAACGCAGCCCCTTTGAAAATTAGTATCTGCAGTTCAAAATATGACTAGGTTATCCAAGATTTGGGAAACTGGAATGGTATGTACTATATGCATGTATGCATGCTGTTGCTTGCTTCCTTATACCATTACCACAGAGGGATGCTCAGAAAGGACTACATTTTTACTACCATGTTTTGTACAAAAAGATATAAACATTAAATTAATGAAAACCAATTTTCATAGAAAATCTGCAAGTAATAAAATATACAGTGTAGAGAACAGAACATTTCAAGTTCAATATATAACAATTAAAACTATCATAAATATACACATTATAGCTAAAAAATTTCTTTCCAGATATAGGCTAAAAGCCTGTTTTAGCATCCAAAAAACTATATACTTAACATTCTTTCCTACATCTTTATGTGTCATTTCCCATCAAGTTTGTTTTATTATTCTTTGATATTCTTCCTTCTTCAATTCTTTTATTTTATCATTTATTGCACGTGTTTGTGGAGAGGGTGAATTCGCTGTGAGAGGGGGAAGATGGTGAAAATCAGTGCCAAAAGATAAGTTCTTTTTAGAAGTATTTAGTGACAAGTTATTCTTTTTGCATCATTATATTTATGAGTATTTGTTTGATTAACTATAAGGGTTTTCTAATTTTTAAAGTTTTAATATTTGTTTTCTTGTACACTGTCTTGTGCAAGATGGTGCTGATGAACAAAACAATGGCGAGCAATTTTAATGCAAGTGATTACATTTGTTGCAGCACATGCAAAATCTATGGCCTTCACAGAACGAGAGATTTATAGTAGGAGAATTAAACTGGAGAATGTGTCTGTTGAAAGTGTTTCTTGAGCAAATGCCATAAATGTGAAGAGAGTAAGAAGAGCGATAGTGGTAAGTTGAAAGACGAAATGCATGATGATGCGATTGGTGTAGTTAGCATTGCAAGCGGTATCAGTAACTGTATGAATTATACAGTGGAAAATGAAGAAAATGAGCAGATAATAATGGAAAAGATAGCACACTTATGTGGAGTTCTTCACAGAACAAAATGTGAGATTGAGTGGTGGGAGAAATGTCTGGCAGATGATATGACATGGAAGTGAAAGAAAGCAGAACATGAAAGAGCAAAAGCATGAAAATAAGGATCAGATTTTGTAGGATGATTCATTCACTGAGGAGTCCTTGAAGAGTGTGATGAAAGGGAGGTTGTGGGATAAAGGATACAGAAAGTTGAGGTGAAAGAAATGTTTATTATGGCTGGTACAAATGATTTAGCAAGTGACAAGTGTGGTACATGAGAAGGCATAAAAGAGTTGCTAGGGCATGCAAAAAAAGAAGAGTGAGAAAGTAAAAAGTTGTAGAGATGAGCTGAGACAGAGAGCTATGATCGCAAATGAGTCAGTGTGTAGACTGTGCAGGAGGAATGGTGTGGAGTTTATGGATTTATATAATTCTGATATTTATATAAAAATTTATTCAAGCCTTATATATTTATATATATATAAGGCTTGAATCTAAATGGATTTGGTTTCAGAAGTCTTGAGAAAGTGTTGTTCAGTGAAAGTTTGGAAGTCAGGAATGTTTAGGGTGATGCAGGTGAGCACGAGTCCAGACAACTTAGAGGTTAGAAATTGGGAGAATAATCACGATGTGAAATGTAGCGCTCCAAGTTCTTAACTTTAGTGGACTAAGTAACACTAGATGTAAGGGAGGTTGTGAGATAAAGGGGTATTGCAGATCATGTATACTAATGCGAGTAGTATTCGAAATAAGGTTGAAGAGTTTTTGGTATTGGTTAGCACAACTTGGCCAATAGTTATAGGCATTAGTGAGATGTGGTTGACTGAGGATAATAAGGTCATAGTTATAGAATGAAAAGGATATAGTGTTTTCAGAGAGGATAGAAGGAATAGGATGGGAGGAGTTATGCTAATGATAGCAGAGGAATTAAAGCCAAAAGGAGTAGAAGTATATTTGGGAGGGAGGGGGGGGTATTCAGAGAGTAGTTCATTTGAGACTATCTGGTATGCAATCAAGGCCAAACAGGACTAAATATGTAATTGGTTGGTACTATAATCCAGGGGGTATAACTGAGGAGTTCAACTATGGAGGGGGGGGCAGGGAAGGAAATAGAATTTATACAGCTGCTGAGAGAAAATTACTTAAAGCAATAGGTAATGAAGAGAACACAAGTTCAAGAGTGCTAGATCTGATCGCTTCATCAGAGAACTTAACACTAACCAATCTAGCTACTCTGCCTCTGCTTGGAATCTTAATCTGGGAGATTACCCAGACTTGCAGAATTGTCTATTCAGAAGGGATATATATATATATATATATATAGAATTACAAAGCAAATGATTATGACAAGCTGAAGAGTCAGCTTTCAGCAGAGCCATGGCATAAGAATTTGGAGGGAAGAGATGATGGTGCATGGGAGGTGGTCAAGGGGTTTTTGAAGGAAGCACTATATAAACCAGGTAGAAGTTAGATGGATGAATAAATAGTTTCATTAGCATGAGCAGCACACAAAGAAAAGATTGTGGAGGGATTATAAAGAAAAAAGTAATCAGCATGCCCATGAGCAGTATAAGGTTCAGGCAAGAAGGGTGATTGGTATGGTAAGGAAAGCCAAAGCTAATTACAAGAAAAACCTAGCTGATAAGGCTAAAAGAAACCCTAAAGAATTCCTTTGCTATGTGGCAAGTAAAAGAAGGAATGACTATGGAAGAACGATTTAAAAAAGTGATGACAGTGGGGAAGGTAACAGAACCAAACACAGCAATTCCTCAATTAACGAGTCTCCGATTAATGCATCTTTTTTTTCTATATCCAAATGCAATTAATGTGCCCCTAAAATTCAATTAGTGCAACTATAAACATTTTTTATGGCTATTTTAAAAGCTCTCACGAGGATGAAATAATTTAGTTACCGATTTAAAAAATTTTACAAAGTTATTTTTTAATGGCATACTACACTATTTCCATGTACACCATGCTCAAAATTTACCGCCAAAATTTATGTTGTCTGCTAATTACATAGCATTTTGTTGATCATGTCTCATGACTCCTTCGCAACTGCTTTCCTTACTTTTTTTTCATATTTAAAGTAAAAGAATTAGTGGGCAGAAAAGTGGAAGTGCAAAAAAAAAAGATTCGAAAAGCAATTTCATTGAAAGAAAAACTTGAAATAATAAAGAAAAATGAACAAAGCAAGTCCAGAGCAAAGATAGGACAAGAAGACAAAATGGATGAATCAACTATAAGAGCAATTTTAAGCAAAGCTGCTGAATACAAAGAGAAAGGCTGCAGAAGTTCATCATGCATGCAGACCACTCGAAATCAAAGTATGATAATGATTGAATTAGAGAGACTTCTTTCTACATGGATCGAAGATTGTAACCAAAAACGGATTTCGCTAAGCACTGACCTTATTAAATTAAAAGCATTAAGTCTCTTCGCAACCTTGAAAGAAAGGGCTATCAATGATGGAAAAGGAGAAGAATTCCACGCTAGTGCTGGGTGGTTTGAGTGTTTCAAAAGGAGAAATAGCATACATAATGTTTGAATCAAAGGCAAAGCTGCAAGTGCAGATAAGAAGGTGGCTGCAAATTATCCAGAAATTTTGAAGAAAAGAAGAAAAAGGAGCTATTGTGAGCAACAAATATTTAATGTCGATAAAACAGCCTTATTTTGGAAGCAAATGCCTTCCAAGACTTTTCTGGCCAATCAGAGAAATCTCAACCTGGTTATAAAGTTGCAAAGTCGAATTAAATTACTGCTAGCAATATGTGAGCCATTTGGAAGCAAGTTCTTCCACATTGTGCAAATGATTTTAGAAGCTTTTCAAATGAAATGGATAATGTTGTTGAGGAAATTGCCAACATCAGGTGTGAACAGGGTTTTGATGAGATTGATAATAATAACATCCAAGAGTTAATTAAATCTCATTCTGGGGAACTGAGTGATTCCAACCTGCTAAATTTAGATGCACAGCAGGAAGATCCTGAAGAATATGAAGAAAAATTACCCAATGACAGTCAGCTAAAAGAGATTTCACAGAAACAATTTGAAAACATTTTTCATACAATCAAAGTTTTTAAGCAGCAATGCTTAGAAGCTGACCATGATGAAGAGAGAAGCAGTAAAATTTGAAGAAGAGTAGAGCAGTTGTATGAACAAAAAAACAGAATGCCTGCCAAACTATGTTAGCTTAATTCTTTGTTAAGAATTACTTCTTAAGAAAGAATCAAGTTAACATAGTTTGGCAGGCATAGTTTTTTTTAAATAATAATAATAAATTTATATTCTGAATATGTTTTATTGTCTTGCAGCTTCATGGTTTTCCTTTAACTAGGCCCTGAGACATACCCTAATTCTTTTATAAAACGAATTACGGGTAATAAAAAAAAGAACTTTGAGGAATGAATTATCCTTTTTTCCATAGGTTATTATATGGTTAGTGCATAGGTTATTATTTTATTAGTGCATTTTTTATTAATACGCCCGTTTTAAAGAACGCATTAGGTGCATTAATCAAGGGATTGCTATAGTTGAATTACTGAGTAAGAAATTTGCAAGGACCATCTATGTGGTGACATTGCAGTGCCAAATGTGACGCTGACTGAGAGGAGAACAGAGGTTGAAGAAATGGAGGTGTTTAAAATATTGCAGAACCTTCATGGGATTAGATGGCATATTGGCCCATGTATTACAACATGCAAGGGAATTATCAGTTCCTCTGACCAAGCTATTTATTTTAAGCCTCAGTACTGAGAAAGTGCCAATGAAGTGGAAAGATGGCAAAATAGTCCCCATTGTATAAAGAAGGCTCCAAGACAGAAGTAATAAATTATAGGCCAATAAGCATCTCAGGAGTGGTGGTTATGATATTGGAGAAATTGGTGAAAGAATTCAGGATGGGTGGATAGGAATATGATACTTTATATGGGACAACATGGTTTTGTGAAGGGCTTGCCTTAGTAATTTACTTACTTTTTATAATCAAGTGACAATGGAGTTGGATAAAGGAAATGGCTACTCAGTGATATTACTAGATTTGCAAAAGCATTGATAAGATTTCACATAGAACTCTATTGTAAAATTGGAGCAAATGGGGAAGGATATGAATTTGGTGATTTGGATTAGAGGATGGCTGACGGACAGATATCAAAAAGTGGTTTATGGAGGAGCTGAGTCCAGGAAAAAGCAAGTGACCAGTGGTGTATCACAGGGCTCAGTACTTGGTTCATTGTTGTTTAATTTGTATATCAATCATATAGGAAATGATTTGACAGGAAATCATTTCCTATATGATTTCCTGTTGATTAAAGTTGTTTGCTGACAATGCTAAACTGGGAAGAGTAGTGGTAAATGAAGGTGATGCAAAGATCCTGCAGGAAGACTAGTAGTATGGGCAATAGTAAATGGCTGCCAGTTTAATGCAGCCAAGTGTAAGCTGGTGCACTTTGGAAAGAGATCAGATGCTGTGTACTATATTCAGGGAAAGAGTGGGTCTCTCACGATGTGTTTTGACTCCATGGAATAGCCATATAAATAATATAATAATTGATGGAAATGAACTGCAGGAAACTGATGAGGCCAAGGACTTGGATGCAATTGTGAACAGGGAGTTGAAGTTTAGAGTGTATATTGTTAAGGTAGCCAAATCAACACATCAGATTATGTGGTTGTTGAAGAACATGCTAACAAGCAGGCATATAGAAATTATTGTATATAAGGCTTTAATAATGCTGCATCTGGACTCCCAGATTCCATGGGGATGAAGAAGTTATGGAGAGAATCCAGAGGCAAGTGACAAAAATCGTGGCAGGTCTGTGGTAGGAATACTCCCTATGAGAATAAATGGATGGTCTGTAGGCCTCAAAATTAGCTGACAGGCCAAAAAAGAGGAGATATGATGGAAGCATTTAAGTTGTTAACCTCCCTACCAGCCAAGGTGGATGAAATAGTGAGACCAAATTGCACTTCTTATCCATGTTATTCAATAAATGTTACAGAATCATATTCAGATTTAGCTGGATATCTATAGATGTCATGGCCGGTTGGGGGGGGGGGGGGGGTAAAGGAGTTTTAGTACTCATACTGCTACTTTAATTCATATGGAATATTTACTTCAGAACACCATTTTTTTTTTTTTTAACAAACTTCATAAATTGCATTCACTTTCACTAATAGTTAGTTGTAAATGGTAAACAGTAAGTGATCATACAAAGCTAAGTAAGTGATCATGGAAAAATCAGAAACTTGATCATCTGTAAAAAGGCACTGCATTTATTACTGTTATATACTGATTAATGTTTATTTCTGGCTTTAATACCAATTTCCACTTTCTTATTAGGACACACACATACATACATATATTAAATAATGTGTAAAAGAAGCTATATCTCTGTCAGACTTCCTGGTTAGTTTCTATTTCTTCTGTTATGTATTCATTAAAATTTATGACTGTGGTTGTATTATTACATAGGCTCTTCGTATTTAATAATTTTTGGATAGCTTCAGTCTTTTATATTCCCTAATTTTTATAATATATAAATGCCAAGTAAGTCTGTAAATTAAATTCTTATCCTTCACAGGGCAAAACGTGAGCTAGAGCAACTTGAGAAATGATTGCCGTGTGGTATATCAGGAGGGAAGAATGAAACAAAAAGTGAATGGAAAAAGTATGAAAGTAAGAGAAACTGGGAGTCAGGAGAAAGTATTGTATGCAGATTCTATGATAAGAGGTATACTTAAGGAGAAAATGATTAAAACACGTTTCCCAGATGCAAAAATCAAGGATGTTAATAACAAAGCTGTTAGTTTGTAGAGGAAAGAAATGAAAGAATTGATTGTTTTGGTTGAAAGAGTTGCTGATAGAAGTGAAAAGAAGAGTGAGAAAGTAAAGATTATGAATCTGCTTCCTCATATGAAAGGACTAAATTGAGAAAAAAGGCCATGAGTGTGAATGAGTCAGTGAGAAGTGCAAAAGGAATGGTATACAGTCTGCAGATATATGGAGTGAATTTCATGGACTCCATCTGAATGGTTTTGGAGTTAGATGTTTGGAGAGAGTGCAAAATCAGGGAAACTAGAAATAATAGAGGCAACGCAGTCGAGTATTGATTTAGCTACTACCGAGAGATACAGTCCAATAAGACAAAATTTAATGTTTGTTTCCTGCTGTACACCAGCGAGTCCAGTTCACAGGAAGATCAGAACAGTAAGTACAGCTCAAGCAATTATTATGGGAAAGTTCAACTATGGGGACATAGGCTGGAGGGAGGAAGGGGACATGGCAAGATGGAAATGGAATTTACACAGTTGTTAAGGAATAATTACCTGAAATATCATGTCATAGAGGGGACTAGGGGTTTGAGAGTGCTAGATCTGGTAAAAGAATTAGAAGATATATCCATAACCGAATTAGACACTCTACCTCCAATCCAGAAAATTACTATGGTGTCTTGTTATAGGAGATTGCTAATTATGCAGAATTCTCTGTCAAGAAAAGGTTTATGTTGCACTACAAAGCTAGTAACTGGAGATATCTTGGAGTGGTGTTGTGGCTTGAGAAGCTACAATGAAAGAATGTTAGTAATCCATAGGAAGTGGTCAAGGAGAGTTAGAGAATTACTGTCAGACTGCATAACTATGGTTAAGAGGATAAATCAAGTGAGGATTAAATGGATGGGTAGAAATATAAAGCAAGAGCTGCAAAAAAAAAAAGAAAACAGCGTAGAGGGAATATAAATAAAAAGGTGATCAACATACTCACAAGCAGTATAAATTGCAAGCAAGAAGTATGATAAAAAATGCCAAATCAGATGAGAGAAAATTAGCTAAGCAAGCCAAAGTAAATCCAAAAGTTTTTTCGTTATATAGCAAGTAAGAGGGAAAATGACTATGCAAGGATACTTGAATCAATGCTGATGACAAGAATTTGACAGAAACAAAAGAAATAGATGAGTTGTTGAGTGATCACTATGCAAAAGTATGTATCATCTAGGTCAGTGCTTCCCAAACTTTTGGATGTCAGGGCCCCCTTTGGAAAAATTAAAATATTTCACGGCCCCCTCGAAAAAAAAATCTTAATATAGACATATTATTATAATAGTTATTGTATTTATATTCAATACAAAACATACACAGTGAATATCGCAAAAATCTCTTCTTCTTCTTCTTCTACGCGTTATTCCTGCTTCCTATGCAGGGTCCGCATGTTACTTTTAGATGCGACTTCTTGTTAGTACTACTCCCAACCGACCCGTCGCCTGGTCTGACGCTGGGGGGGGGGATATATTTTTGACTGTAGAGGCGTATGTTCACGGGGCCGGTTTGTCTGTTTGCGGGATGAAAAACGCCAGATAAACTGGCGGAAAAAACCCTACTGACCGCGCCCAAGACCGGCTAACTTGGCTATGCCTGAGGAAGATCCTCAAATTCCTCACGTCTACAACAGGAATCGAACCTGGGACACTCCTTCCCCAGGCATATGGTTCAAAGTGCAAAGTAACTAGGCTAACCGCGCGGTTTGAATATTGCAAAAATCAAATGCAAATATTACATTTTTAGCATCTTACATACACATTTGATATGGCACATTATCTTATTTTTATATATATAGATATATTGTTATTGTACATTTGCAGTACAAGCACATGAAACGTAAAATGATTAGTAATAAAGAAAGAGTTAAAAACATAAAAGAAATTTAATAACAATTTAATGTGATGAATGTGTTTCAATACTGCTACACCAATATCAGGTGAAATATTTGAAACTGCAATTCTTAGATTTCTGCTTTAAAATGAAATATATGAATAAGCATATATTTACTAATATTCATTAAGCGCCAAAATATATGAAAGCAGTAAAATTTGTGAACCCACACCAATGTGATTTTTTTTCCATTAAAATATAAAAAATATTTTTTATAAAATATAAAAAAATAGGGGGTGCTTAAGGGTCAAAGCTGTATAACTGAGAGGAGACCTCCACATAGCCTTTAAAGGAATGCGGAGAACCGACCAGGGCTTCTGACCTAATGTCCAATCCTCACCTTCTCGTGGTGCACCCTGTTGGGTATCTACTTGGATACTGAACGGACGAGGATGGGCTGGCAATTTGGGATTTAGCCGACCAAATTGTATTCTTATTGGTTAAACCAAAATATAGAATGATGGTACAGCATGACAAAATTTCATGCCGGCTGGGGCGTCGCCCGGTTAAACAAGGCCCCTGTTGTTTTCGCCAGGGAACCAGGGCGAACAGCGAAAAGTCAGCTACTGGAACAAATCTGAAAATAAACCCCAACTCAACCTCACCAGAGTTAAAGATCAGTACTATCAATGTAAGAAGCCTGAATGGCAAAGAAATGGAGCTAGCTGAGGAATTAAATAAGTACCAGATCGACATAATAGGGGTGACCGAAACAAAAAAGACCAAAACTGGTGAGATCTTTCTGAGCAATAAATACAAAATGTTATATTCAGGCAATGACAATCAAGGAAAAGAAGGAGTAGTCATAGTATTCAACACAAAATACGAGGCTAATCTTCTTGAATGGCAGTCAGTCTCAAGTAGAGTAATGTGGGCAAATATGAGAATGGGGAACTGGACAATGAGACTTATTTGTGACTATGGTCCCACAGAAGGTTCTACTAAGGTAGAAGTGGAGAAATTTTTTGACGCTTTAGAAAAAGCAACTGACACAATGAAAAATGAAAAGTTGGTCCTTGTTGGGATCTAAATAGCAGAGTAGGAAATGATTGTGAGACATACAAAAATATTTTGGGAAAATTTGGAGAAAAGAGCAAAGCTAATAATAATGGCAAATATCTGTTGGATTTCTGCTCAGGACATGGGCTGGTTATTACTAACACCATGTTCCAACATAAAAATGTGCACAAATTCACATGGAGAGAAGAGGCTAGGAATAAGAAAAGTCTCATTTGACTATGTTATTGTTGATAGTGATGTTTTCTCCCTGGTGCAGGACACCAGAGTGTACAGAGGATTTGAAATTGGAAGTGATCACTATTTAGTCTTGAGCAGGATAAAATTGAATTTCATATTGAAAAGAAAAACATGTAAGAAAGTTTTAAAGCGAATAAAAGTTGAGCAGCTCTCAGATGTGAGCTGTAGACTAAAATACACAAAGATTATTGAAGAAAAAATGACAGAGTTTGAGAACAGGAATCAAACCTTGGAGATTCAGTGGCAAACTCTGAAGAAAACATTGATTGATTCTGCCAGAGAGGCATGTGGTGAGATTGTCTGTAAGGATAAAAAAATCAGAACTCCCTGGTGGACACAGGAAGTTAAAGAGGCAGTGAAGGAAAAGAAGAAAGCATACCAAAAGTTCCTATCAAATAAGTCAGCTTGTGCTCTTAGAGAATATAGAGACAAATGCAAGAATGCTAAACACTGTGTAAAACTAGCTAAACAAAAGTCATGGGAGGACTTTGGCAAGAATATAGAAAATAAATATCAAGAAGGTGGCAAAATATTCTGGAGGTTGTTGAAGAAGCTTAAGAATGGAGGAAAGAGTGCTATAAAAGGAATTAGAGATGATAAAGGTGACATGAAAACGGGAGAAAAAGATATCCTTGAAGTATGGAGTAATTACTTTGAAAAACTGCTAAATGAAACAAGCAGTGATGACAGCACAGTGGTAAAAAACACTGACCAGGCATGCAGTCAGGAATACATATCCATACTTGAAGTAGAAAAAGCCATCAAAGGCTTGAAATGTGGAAAGGCAGCAGGAGTAGATGATATTCAACCAGAAATGCTGAAGTATGGTGGTATAAGAGTCTTACAGTGGCTGCACTGCATAGTTCAGAAAGCCTGGACAGAGGGACGAATTCCCGATGATTGGAGTAGAGCTGTCATAGTACCCATATATAAAAAGGGAAATAAAACTGCATTTGAGAATTACAGAGGTATTTCCCTACTGAGTGTTCCTGGCAAGATCTATGCAAGTATACTTGAGAAACGGTTGAGAAGAATTGTGGAAGAAAAACTTGGTGAAGAACAAGCTGGATTCAGGCCAAATAGAGGCTGTCTGGATCAGATCTTCACTTTACGACAAATAGTCGAGAAAGCATGAGAATATAACAAAGATCTGTATTTAAGTTTTGTCGATTTGGAAAAGGCATATGACAAGGTGCCAAGAGAGAAGCTATTCAATACGCTGCAGTTATATGGTGTCAATGAGGCATTATATCAAGCAATACTTAGTCTTTATTTGAGTTGTAAGTCAGCAGTTAGAATTGAAGGAAGTACAGAAAGATGGTTTAATGTTAAATCTGGTGTGAGACAAGGATGTACATTATCGCCTCTGTTATTCATTATCTATATGGATCACATTATGAAGGAAAGTGGTATTAAACATGATATCAAACTTGGAGATGTTAATGTCAGCTCTTTGCTTTATGCAGATGATGTTATACTTCTAAATAAATCCGCTACAAGTCTGCAAGATTCTCTGACTAAATTGAATAGCTGTTGTAATAGATATGGTATGAAGGTCAGCAATAAAAAGACAAAGACAATGAAAATAGGCAGAATCATTGAAAATGTCAACTGTGTTGTGAATGGAGAACCTGTGGAACAAGAAAAACATTTCAGCTATTTAGGCACGATTTTTACTGAAGATGGTAAATTAAATATAGAAATAGACAACAGAATCAGCAAAGCTGGTATGGTGGGAAGTCAATTGAATAAATTCATATGGAATAAGAGAGAAATTAGTCGGAACACTAAATTAGCTGTATACAAGACAGTGTTCAAACCAGTTTTAACTTATGGATCTGAGAGCTGGGTCAGAAGTAAAACACTTGACCAAAAACTAGAGACCGCAGATATGAGAGTCCTGAGAAAGATTATAGGCGTGAACATATGGCATCAATGGCAGTATCATATTAAAAACGAGTATATTAGGAAAGAACTTGACATTGTCAACATCCAGGAATGCGTTAGCAGAGCTAATCTCAGGTGGTATGGTCACTTAAACAGAATGGGCGAGGAAAGATTAGCAAAACAAGTGTTCTCTGCCAGATTGGCAGCAAAACGACCCAGAGGAAGACCAAGATATAGGTGGATTGATATGGTACAAAGTGCTTTAGACGATAGAAATATAAGATCTGATAATGTTGGAGTGTTGACAAGTAACAGACTGATTTGGAGGAAAATTGTAGATAGGAAATTAATAATGATGTAATGTTTTTCATGTAGTACTATCATATCCTGTACACCCCTTGAGGGTACATGGCAGGAATTTGATGATGATGATGATGATGATATAAAAAATAACAAAAAAGAAATAATAAATAAAAATTAAATATGTTTCTTTTAAGATAAAAAAATCTGCTTAGTCTTAAAACATTTTAATTTGTTTTCATTATTTCATGCCCCCCTCAACAAAACCTGCGGCCCACAGTTTGGGAAGTGCTGATCTAGGTGGACAGTTTGAGTTGTCAATGTGAGAGATACTAATGTCAGATTTGAAACAGATGAATGGAAGGTACTCAGCATATTAACAAATATCAATATCAATGTGAATATAGCACTGGGACTGGATGGCATGTCGGTCTGTGTGTGCTATGTGAATGTATAAGAGAATTGGCAGTGCCTCTGATGAAGTTGTTCAATTCAAGTTCCAGCTCTGGCATGGTTCCAAGAGACTGGAAAGAGGGTAAGAATTCCATTATACAAAAGTGGCTTCAAGACAGAAACAGCAAATTACAGACCAACTAATATCCCAGGAACAGACGTTAAAGTACTGAAAAAGTTGGTTAAAGGTAAAATCCAGGAATGAGTGGCTAGAAATACAATACACTATGGTGGACAGCATGGTAAAAGGTAAGTCCTGCCTCAGTAATTTATTCACATTTCATAACAGCCTGACAGGAAATGACGGCACCATGATACTGCTGGATTTTGTAAAGACATTTGACAAAATACCACATGGAAAACTATTACAAGAGCTGGGGCAAATGGGAATGGATATGAAGCTGGTAGCATGGATAGGGGGATGGCTGATAAAGACAGGGAGTGATATATGGTGGAGTGGAATCCAGGAGAATGAGGGTAACTAATGAAGTGCCTCAGGATTCTGTACTAGGGCCACTACTCTTTAATTTTTATATTAATGATAGAGAGAATA
The DNA here is from genome assembly GCF_054136105.1 of Typopeltis vanoorti. Taxonomy (NCBI): domain Eukaryota; kingdom Metazoa; phylum Arthropoda; class Arachnida; order Uropygi; family Thelyphonidae; genus Typopeltis; species Typopeltis vanoorti. Next base: position 42,058,368 of record NC_143573.1, read on the forward strand.
ATTTAAAGGAGTGGAGGTGTTCATTTGTTTGCTAATGTTGCAAAACTGGCATTATGGGCAAAAGAAAATTATTGCCAATGTAATGTTACTAAATGTAAGGTTTATTACATATTACTACACTTCAGGTTTATGATATATTGTGTATCACACTGGTAATATTGGATTGCAAGAAATTGGTAACGCTAGAAACTTTTGGCCAATGGTGGACAAGGCTGAAATTCAGAGGGCATACTGCAAAAGTTGGCAAAATAACTAAAAAGATTGGATGTTGACAAATACACTAGTAAGTAAGTAAAGATAGGAATTCATTTTAGAAATTATGGACTTTACAACCGTTTATAAAATACTATTTTTAATTTCCCGACGTTTCAACCTTCATATTAAGGTCATCATCTGGAGTATATACAGATATACAAAGGACAAGCTGACTTATATCTCACACAGTATGCTAAAGAGACAATGATTTGATCAACAGTCATTCTACTGGCATAACCTCTAGTGGAAAAAAAAAAAAAAATATATATATATATATATATATATATATAAAAATTCAGATAAAATTAAAAATTAATTAATTATTTAGAAACTACATCAAAGCTAAATTCTATTTAAGATAATATAAGAGAAACATTCTTTCATATAGTTTTCTTACAGTAACAATGATTTCCTAATTTAGCATGACAATTGTTATATTAGATTTAAGATAATGGATTATCTACAGTCCTGTTTATAGTTAACTCTTAAGGAGAAAGGTTCTGTGGGTAGAATATGTACCTTCCATATGCTTGGGATTTTTAGACCTTCATTATTGTTCAGATTAGGGTAGTTGATAAGAATCTCACAAGCTTTCTTAAATTTGCGTTCATACCATGTTTTGGTGTGATGTAAACAACTGGTGCTTTTCCAGTCAATTCTATGTGAAGTGTTCAGGGCATGATCAGAAAGGCCAGCTTCATCATAGTTATTATATTTATTGTGCCATTTATGTTCCTTTTGTCTGATAGGAATTGTGCATCCTGTTTCTTCTATATATGGTAGATTACAGGTGCAATAAATACGGTATACTCCAGGGTGGGCTAGTGGAGGGAGTGGGTTTTTGGATGAGTTGAGTAGCTTTTTAATTTTGCGGGAGGTTTAAAGGTGGCTTTGAGGTTGTATTTCTGTAGTATTCTTGTTTATTTTATCTGATGTCCCTTTAATGTAAAGAATGGTTATAGTTTTATTGCAGTCTAGTTTATCTTTGTTTTTTATTGAGGTCTTATAGAGAATTTTGTTAATAGTGTTTTGGCTGTAACCATTTTTTAGGAAAGTATTGCTGATAACTTTAAATTCGTCTTTAAGCGCTTGTTCATTGGAGCAAATCTTCAACGCCCTGTTTTTTTAGAGTACTAATGACACCTAGTTTTTGTGATGGGTGGTAGTAGGAGTTTATGTGTATATATTGACCAGTATGTGTCGGTTTCCAGTAAACAGTGAAGGAAAGACTACCAGAAGGAAGACATGTGACAAGTGTATCTAGAAACGGAAGTGTATTCTGCTTTTCAATCTCAATTGTGAACTGTATGCATCTGTGTTGTTTGTTTAGGTGACTAAGGAAAGTGTCTAGTGTTCTGGCAGCCATGGGGCCAGATTGCAAAAACATCATCAATGTACTTAAGTCAGACTTTAGGTTTTAAAGGAGAGGAATCTAGAGCATGTTGCTCAAAATGTTCCATATAAAAGTTAGCAATAAGGGAGGATAATGGCAAGCCCATGGTTGTGCCTTTTTTTTGTAGGTAGAAAGCGTTTTGCCATACATAACCAGAATGTAATACATGCACAAAGAGCACCGTGATATCTGAAGGGAATTTGTCCTGTAAAAGAAGGATTGTGTCATTGATTGGGACATTTGTAAAGATGGCAGAGATGTCAAAACTGACTAATAAATCATCTTTTTCTAATGTAATGTCTTTGATTATGTTTATGAAGTGTTGTATGTTTCTGACCATATATAGGGGAAACAGGATGCACAATTCCTATCAGACAAAAGGAACATAAACGGCACATTAAATATAATAACTATGGTGAAGCAGGCCTTTCTGATCATGCCCTGAACACTTTACATAGAATTGACTGTTAAAGCACCTGTTGTTTACATCACACCAAAACATGGTATGAACGTAAATTTAAGAAGCCTGTGAGAATCTTATCAACCACCCTAATCTGAACAATAATGAAGGTCTAAAAATCCCAAGCATATAAAGGCACATATTCTACCCACAGAACCTTTCTCCCTAAGAATCTTAAACCTAATATAACAATTGTCATGCTAAATTTAGGACATCATTGTTACTGTAAGAAAACTATCTATATGAAAGAATTTTTCTCTTAAGTTATCTTAAATAGAATTTAGCTTTGATGTAGTTTCAAAATAAGTAATTTTTAATTTTATCTGTTTTTTTTTTTTTACTAGAGGTCATGCCAGTAGAATAACTGTTGATCAAATCATTGTCTCTTTAGCATACTGTGTGAAATGTAACTTAGCTTGTCCTTTGTATATTTGTATATACTCCAGATGATGACCTTAATATGAATGTTGAAATGTCGGGAAATTAAAAATAGTTTTTTATAACACGGTTGTAAAGTCCATAATTTCTAAAATGAATGCTGATCACCGTGTAACACTGAAAGAAAGGATAAAGATAGGAAAATTATCATCCCTCTTTATATGACTATGACTGAGCCACATCTTGACTACTATGCACAGATTTAGTCTCCCAGGTTTCTTGGGAATGAGGAGGTGGAGAGGATTCAGAGACACGATCAAGCTGATGACAAGTCTGTGGAATGCTCCCTATGACAATAGGCTGAAGATGTGTGGGTTGCAGAGTTTACTTGATAGGTAGAGAAGATGAGATATGAAAAAAAGCTTATAAGTTGTTAAAGGGGTTCTGTTAAAGACTGACATAAAGGACAACATTTTTCACAAGAGTATGGTTAGTAAGGATGTGCAAACAAGATTTTTTTGCTTGTAGAGTGATCAGTGAGTGGAATGGACTGCCAAAAATGTGTGCGCCTAGACAGTGAATGAATTTAAGTACAAGCACTATAGGTACTGTGTGTATAAAGGCTAGTGTAGGTTTCCCACATTTGCGAAAAGAGCAGAGACATCAAAACTGACTAATAAATCATCTTTTTCCAGTGTGATGTCTTTGATTTTGTTTACAAAGTGTTGTGTGTTGGAAGTTTTTTCACTTGGTTAGACTATAAATTATGTATTTAGTTTAATCCTTTATCCAAGTGTAAGCAAACAAAGTTTGCACCTGAAATATCTTCAGGACTGGGACAACTCATGGCAAAGGTGGACTGACTTCACATCGCTTGCCTTAGTCAGTCCACCTTTGCCACGAGTTGCCCCATTCCTGAAGATCTTCAGGTACAAACTTTGCTTACATTTGGATAAAGGATTAAACTAAATATATAATTTATAGTCTAACCAAGTGAAAAAACTTCCAACACATTTCTCTAATCAAGATTAATTTAATAATAAGGTGTGACACCTTTTGGCAACTCATATATGGAAATATGACTTCTGCATTGCTTCAATCTTGGTGTGACCTCTGAGTTTGGCTCCCACTTTAGAGACCTCAATAAAGGTCGAAACCGGTCTGGGTAGTGACCTTCCCATAATGTATAGCATTATACATGTCTGCAAGGAGATGTGCTTTGCATTGTGGGATACTAAGGCAAGTGATATGAAGTCAGTTCACCTTTGCCACAAGTTTCCCCAGTCCTGAAGATACATCAGATGCAAACTTTGTTTGCTTATACTTGGATAAAGGATTAAACTAAATATATAATTTAAAGTGTTGTGTGTTTTTACTATAGGAGGGGGAGAATGACCAACCAACTCCTTGAGTGTTAACACTAGTTTCTTGGCGAGGTGATAATACTTCACCTCGCCAAGGGCTGTCTATACCTTCAATTATCGGACAGAGTGGTGTTTTGTATGTGAATCTTTGGTAGACTGTAAATTCTTGGGGAACGAGTGTAGTGCAGAAGTAATTTTTTAAGTATCTTCAGATCATGTGGTGAATGATTTAAGTAGCTTCTCCATTTTCTTTTTTTTTTATTTTATTTAATTTTTTTTTTATTCGATTGGCTGGGTCATAGTTAACAATAACTACCTATCAACTTGTTAACTATGATATCCAACCAATTGAATAAAAAAGAAAACGGAGAAGAAATGGAAATCAGTCACCACATGGCCCAAAGCGTTAAAAAAATTACTTCCGCCCTACACTCATTCCACAAGAATTTACGATCTACCAAAGATTCACAAATAAAATACACCACTCCAGCCGATAATCAAAGGTATAGACAGCCCCAATTATCACCTAGTCAAGAAACTAGCATCAACACTCAAGAAGTTGGTAAGTCATTCCCCCTCCTATATTAAAAACACACAACACTTTGTAAACAAAATCAAAGACATCACACTGGAAAAAGATGACTTATTAGTCAGGTTTGATGTTTCTTCTCTTTTCACAAATGTTCCAATCAGTGATGCAATCCTTCTATTACAGGATAAATTCCCTCCTGATATCACAGCACTCTTTGCGCATGTACTGTGTTCTGGCTATTTTGTGTGGCAAAACAGTTTCTACCAACAAAAAGAAGGCACAGCGATGGGCTCACTATTATCCCCCCCCCCCCTACTGATAATTTGAGCAATGTGCTCTAGTTTCCCATCCTTTAAAATCCAAAGTCTGGCTTAGATACATTGATGATGTTTTCACTATCTGGCCCTATGGCCACCAGACACTTTTCCTAGCTACCTAAACAAACAACACAAATGCATACAATTCACAAATGAGATTTGAAAAGCAAAACACACTTCCATTTCTAGATACACCTATCACACATATTCCTTCTGGCAGTCTTTCCTTCACTGTTTACTGGAAACTGACACATATTGGGGTTTTCCAACAATTGGGGTTTTCCAACACAAAAACTAGGGGTCATTAATACAATAAAAAACAGGGCTTTGAAGATTTTAACAAGCACTTAATGATGAATTAAAAGTTGATCAGCAATGCCTTTCTAAAAAATGGTTATAGCCAAAATACCATCAACAAAATTCTGTACAAGACTTCACTTAAAAACAAAAAAAAACTAGACCACAATAAAATTGTAATCATTCCATAACATTAAAGGTATACCAGATAAAATAAACAGAATACTACAAAAAAACAACCTTAAAGCCACCTTTAAACCTCTTGCTAAATTAAAGAACTTACTCAACTCATCCAAGGATCCACTCCCTCTGCTGGCCCACCCTGGAGTATACCATATTCACTGCACTTGTAATTTGCCCTATACAGGGAAAACAGGATGCACAATTCCGATGAGAAAAAAAAGGAACATAAACAACACATTAAATATAATAACTATGGTCAAGCTGGTCTTTCTGATCATGCCCTGAACACTTTACAAAGAAATGACTGGAAAAGCACCCGTTGTTTACATCACACCAAAACATGATATGAACATAAATTTAAGGAAGCTTGTGAGATTCTTATCAACTGCCCTAATCTGAACAATAATGAAGGTCTAAAAATCCCAAGCATATGTAAGGCACATATTCTACCCACAGAACCTTTCTCCTTAAGAGTTAACTATAAACAGAACTATAAATAATCCAGAATCTTAAATCTAATTTAACAATTGTCATGCTAAATTAGGACATCATTGTTACTGTAAGAAAAATATCTATATGAAAGAATGTTTCTCTGTCTTAAATAGAATATAGCTTTGAAGCAGTTAATTTATTTTATTTCATTTATTATTATTAATTATTATGTGACACCTCAAAGGAGTCCAAAGACTCATCGAGGGAGGGCACCTACTCTACAACTATGTCTCCACCACTTAATCCACCAACAAACTGCAACTACACCAACGCTATCTACTGTCCATCACCACCACTACTATTTCCACAATCACAAACATCCATGCCCACTTATTCCATTAAACATCCATTTATTTATTGTAATTTTATTTTATTTTCACTAGAGGTCAGGCCAGTAGAATAACTGTTGACCAAATCATTGTCTCTTCAGCATACTGTGTGAAATGTAATTTAGCTTGTCATTGTGTATATATATATATATATATATATATATATATGTTACGGTTAAAGTGATAAATCCGGTTATTGTTAATAACTACCGGTTAAAGTGAATAATTCCTAGAGGAGTCTAGTAAATGTAATAAAAACATGTTTATAGTAAATTATAATACTTTTTATGAATGTTAGTCAAGTGAGTTTTAATTTTTTGTCCTACTAGTTTCACTGATTTTTTTAATCGGCATCTTCAGGGATACAATTGGTAAGTGATATGAAGGTAACAGACTAGGTTTTAACTGACAGTTCTAATTCATACAAAATTAGTATTGTGTGAGACACTGCGTATGTCTTGGGAACATGATTTATTTGTTACGAGACATAATGTAATTGGCGTGAAAGTTCATTTCGTTGATGTTTAGTGATCTAATTAAAGTTTTCCAAATTTCCGGTAGGATTAGACCTTGATTCTTATTTAGGTTTCCTGTTGAATAGGCAACCATAGCAGCCTCCTTGAAGGTTCTGGAATGGTAGTTCTCTTCTATATAGGGCATATGACTCTTATCCCACTCAATAAGATGGTTGGTAGAGGCAAAGTGGGAAGAAATTCCTGAAATATCTTGTCTGTTGTTTCTAACATAGCCTATGTGCTCCTTCCGTCTCATTTTGAAGCTTCTAGAGGTCTGACCAACGTAACTAATACCACAAGAGCAAGGTATATTATATACTCCAGAGTACTTGTAGAAAGGATGAGGGTCTTTCGATGATCTTAAAACTTTCCGAATAGTATTGACCGACTTGAATGCTACTCTAATATTGTGTGGTTTTAGAAGGATAGCCAATTTTTTGGAAATGCTGCTGACAAATGGAATAGTTATAGTACTGATGTATTGGGTGTCATCACGTTGTCTTTGTGGTATATCCGAAAAGAGAATCTTGTTGTGTATAGAAAACTTATGAATACTGGACGTTATCCCCATTTCAACTCGTCACATCATATATCCCAGAAACTTAGCATTATCCATATGCTTAAGAAAAGAGCTATACAGTACACCACAGACCAAGATGACTTACAAAAAGAATTAACTACAATATCCAGAGAGCTATTCTTAAATGGTTATCCTAAAAGACTCTGCAACAAGATTCTCTTTTTGGATATACCACAAAGACAACGTGATGACACCAAATACATCAGTATTATAACTATTCCATTTGTCAGCAGCATTTCCAAAAATTGGCTATCCTTCTAAAACCACACAATATTAGAGTAGCATTCAAGTCGGTCAATACTATTCGGAAATTTTTAAGATCATCGAAAGATCCTCATCCTTTCTACAAGTACTCTGGAGTATATAATATACCTTGCTCTTGTGGTGTTAGTTACGTTGGTCAGACCTCTAGAAGCTTCGAAATGAGACGGAAGGAGCACATAGGCTATGTTAGAAACAACAGACAAGATATTTCAGGCCTTTCTTCCCACTTTGCCTCTACCAACCATCTTAATGAGTGGGATAAGAGTCATATGCCCTATATAAAAGAGAACTACCATTCCAGAACCTTCAAGGAGGCTGCTATGGTCGCCGTTCAACAGGAAACCTAAATAAGAATCAAGGTCTAATCCTTCCGGAAATTTGGAAAACTTTAATTAGATCACTAAACATCAAAGAAATGAACTTTCACGCCAATTACGTTATGTCTCATAACAAATAAATCATGTTCCCGAGACATGCGCATTGTCTCGCACATTACTAATTTTGTATGAATTAGAACTGTCAGCTAAAACCTAGTCTGTTACCTTCATATCACTTACCAATTGTATCCCAGAAGATGCTGATTGCAAAAATCGGTGAAACTAGTAGGACGAAAAATTAAAACTTACTTGACTAACATTCATAAAAAGTATTATAGTTTATTATACAAATAGGCAAGAAAAGAAAATCACAGAATGTTTATAGATTTTATATATAGGTTTTCAATAGAAATTATAACTGCTTAGGTTAGTTTATAATGAAAAAAAGTAAGGAAAGTACTTCTTTTGCACTCAATGAAATCAGAAATCATTATAAACTAACCTAACCTTTATCGGTTGGAAATCATTATAAACTAACCTAACCTTTATTGGTTAGGTTGGTTTAGGTTAGGTTATAATGAAAAAAGTAAGGAAAGTACTTCTTTTGCACTCAATGAAATCAGAAATCATTATAAACTAACCTAACCTTTATCGGTTGGAAATCATTATAAATTAACCTAACCTTTATTGGTTAGGTTAGGTTAGTTTATAATGAAAAAAGTAAAAAGTAAGGAAAGTACTTCTTTTGCACTCAATGAAATCAGAAATCATTATAAACTAACCTAAACTAACCTGGATGTCGTATGTCGAACCACAGTGTAGTCATAGTTTGTCGTGGGCAGATGAATGTGGATAATAGATAAACATTGTTGCTGTACCTCTTTCCTCATCAATGGAGAAAAACACTGATCAGTTCCTCTCTGATTTATCTATAATCCGCATTCATCTGCTCACAATAACTTTTATTTGTTATCCCCATTTATCTGCATGCAATCATTAAGCTCGGCCCACAATAACGTTTATCTTTTATGCCCATGACAAACTACGACTACACTCGATATGCGACATCCAGGTTAGTTTAGGTTAGGTTCGTTTATAATGATTTCTGATTTCATTGAGTGCAAAAGAAGTTCTTTCCTTACTTTTTTCATTATAACCTAACCTAACCAATAAAGGTTAGGTTAGTTAAGGTTAGGTTAGCTTAGGTTATAATGATTTCTGATTTCATTCAGTGAAAAAGAAGTACTTTCGTTACTTTTTTCATTATACTAACCTAAGCTGTTAATATTTCTATTGAGAATGAAACCCTATATACAAAACCTATAAACATGTTTTTATTACATTTACCAGACTCCTCTAGGAATTATTCACTTTAACCGGTAATTATTAATAATAAGTGGATTTATCACTTTAACCGTAACATATATATGTGTGTATACTCCAGATGATGACCTTAATATGAATGTCGAATATTGGGAAATTTTACTATATAATTTGTATGCTGTGGTTAATAAACTAATACGTTAATCTACTGTTTATACTGTTCAATTAACCTGGCCAAAAAAAAAAAATTTTTTTTCTGCTGATTATGATCTGACACTTACTAATTTGGGTGTGCTGATTTCAAATATCAAACCCATTTTTCTCTATCACGTCAGGTTTTTCCTCTATGGCATTTTCTTTTTGCTAATTTGTAAGTTTTTGTAGTTTTAAGGAGGCAGTGCTATTTAGAAGATCAAAAAAATCGATTTTTTAATATTATTTTCTGAAAGTATGTACCTTTAAAAATCTGTTCCTAACTTTTTATCAAGAAATTCGAAAAATTCCCAAAGATATAGTCTATTATTCAAAGCGGTGCACAGATCAGAATCGGAGCGCTCACCGCTCTCGCTTGTTAGTAAACGAATAAATGCGTAAGAACCTGCAACGGCACATACTGGCACTTTGAATGCGAGAGACAGAGGCCGATAACCGACCTAATACATTTAGGTGATGAAAAGTAGGCGATGACAACTGCCTAAAACAAATGAATGCTATATGCGTCATAGCGGACAAAGAATGATCGAAATCAGTCAATCGTTAATCGATCGTGAAAGTATGATGAGCGCTTATAATGTTTCAATAAAGCCTCTGTTTTTTTTTGTCTTGTTAATTGCATGTTAGTCGGCAGTGAAGAAAATACATCATGTCTACTACTCGAAATTGTGTCAATAGTGTAGATTCCTTCTGCTACATTTGTGGCAGCTTTACTGTTCCCAGGCAAAGGACAAATATCACTGATTTCGCTAAGAAAGTGTACTTTGCATACTTTGACGTAAAAATTGCAGATCAGGACAAGTCATGGGCTCCAAATAAAGTGTGTAAGTCATGTGTAAAAAATTTACGACAGTGGAGCAAGGGAAAACACCAAAAATTAGCTTTTGGCATTCCAGTGATTTGGCGTGAACTGAAAAATCACGTAGATGATTGCTATTTTTGATTAGTTCAGACTTCTGGTTATAATAAGAAGAATAAGAAAAAAATTGTGTATCCAAATCTTGACTCAGCAATTCAGCCAGTTGTTCATTCCAATGAAATAGCCATGCCAATTTATAAAGGACTTCCTTTACTTGAGAACGAGCATGATCGCGATATGCCAAATGTTCTTGAGGAGCAAGACCCGGATGTTGATTTAGACAATGAAAATTTAATTTCTAGTTCTGGACTGCAACATTTTACTGAAGCGGAATTGAATGACTTAGTAAGAGATTTGGGCCTATAAAAGGAATCATCGGAATTGTTAGCTTCAAGATTAAATGAAAAAAACTTACTGGAGCAAGATATGAAGATAACTTTTTATCGTAGCAGGGAAAGTAATCTTGTACAATATTTTAAACACGAGTGTGGGTTTGTTTACTGTAACAATGTGTCAGGTTTACTAACTGAAATGAGTGTTGTACAATATCATCCAAATGAGCAGCGTTTATTTATTGACAGTTCAAACAGAAGTCTCAACTGTGTCTTACTACACGATGGGAATGTATATGGCTCAATTCCTATTGGCTATTCAGTCCACTTAAAGGAAACATATGAGGACATTAAAAAGGTTCTGAAGTTATTAAAATATACAGACCATAACTGGATCATCTGTGTGGATCTTAAAATGGTGAACTTTTTACTTGGCTTTCAAAGAGGATATACAAAGTTTCCGTGATTTCTATGCTTCTGGGATAGTCGAGCTAGAAACCAACACTGGAGTCAGAAACATTGGCCTCTTAGAATATCCTTAAATGTTGGAGAACAGAATGTTATAAATCAACCTTTAATCGACAGAGAAAAAATCATTTTTCCACCTCTACACATCAAACTAGGTCTTATGAAGCAGTATGTTAAAGCTTTAGATTTACAAGGTGACTGTTTCCAATACATATGTGAAAAATTTCCACGACTTAGTTATAAAAAAATTAAAGCCGGTGTATTTGATGGACCACAAATTAGAACTTTAATGAGAGACCCAAATTTCATCAACTCTATGAACAAAATTGAGAAAGAGGCCTGGACTTCGTTTACAATGGTTGTGAATAATTTTCTTGGAAACAAAAAAGCAATTACAAAGATCTAGTGGAAACAATGCTTGAAAATTTCCAGCACCTAGGTTGCAACACGAGCATAAAGCTTCATTTCCTATACAGTCATCTTGATAGATTTCCCGAGAATTTAGGTGCTGTAAGCGATGAACAAGGCGAAAGATTTCATCAAGACTTAAAAACTATGGAAGATCGGTACCAAGGAAGATGGGATTCTCACATGATGGCCGACTACTGTTGGAGTATTCAAAGGGATTGCCAAAACAGAACACACAGCAGAAATTGCTATAAACAAAAATTTATTCCCTGAAACTCATGTGTAAGTAAAATTGTTATTTTTTTATAAATATTCTTGTAATTTTTAATGAATATTGTTAAGTAGTTATGTATCTAATTATCGGCCTCTCTTGCATTCAAAGCGCCAGTACATGCCGTTGCAGGTTCTTACGCATTTATTCGTTTACTAACAAGCGAGAGCGGTGAGCACTCTGATTCTGATCTGCGCACCGCTTTGAATAATAGGCTATATCTTCGGGAATTTTTCCGAATTTCTTGATAAAAAGTTAGGAACAGATTTTTGAAAGTACATTTTGAAAGTACTTTCAGAAAATAATATTAAAAAATCGATTTTTTTGATCCTCTAAATAGTACTGCCTCCTTAAAACTATCAAAAACTTACAAATTAGCAAAAAGAAAATGCCATAGAGGAAAAATCTGACGTGATAGAGAAAAATGTGTCTGATATTTGAAATCAGCGCACCCAAATTAGTAAAAAACAAGTCTCATATAAAAGTCAGCAAAAATTGTGTTGGACTGTGTTATCAAAACAGTAAGTTGTGAAAACTGAACGTGGGATAATTGAAGTAGAATTACATGGTGGTCTGCCAAAAGTTAGTTGACATTACAAAGGTCAGTTAATTAAAGGATCGTTGTTTTGAAGGTCAAATAAATGGTAGATTACCTCTGTAATTTTCAGATAAACTTCTATCTCCCTTCTCAAGAACATATTATTTTAGCCTTTTTTTTTTTTTTCATTCTTGGGATATATTTCAGATAATCCAATATGTTTCAGGAATCACTTTAAAAGGGGTATCACTACTTAACTTTGAGGCAATTCTATCTGTTTCTGCCTGCTTTTCTATTTTTAGTTGTTGATAAAGTCTATTCCAATTCCACCATCTCTAACATATCTATTCCTGTATTATGAACATTTTCATTTTCTATTTTTTTTTTCTTTCCCAGCACTGGCAGAGCCCCAAAGAAATGGGAACAAGGCAAGAAACCAAGACCAAAGTAGTAAATTAGACCAATCCACATCTTAAGAATCAAAGAAAAGAAGATACAGTAGTCTTCCCTTATCCACGGGAGATACATTCCAAGACATCCCACAGATACCTGAAATCGCGGATAGTACTGAAACTTATATATTATGTTTTTTTCCTATGATATGATTTAATTTAATTCAAAGTCTAATTTATAAATTAAGCACAGTAAGAGATTAACAACAATAATAATAAATTATAATAATTATAACAACATACTGTAATAAAAGTTATGTCAATGTGAACGGAATATTGGAAACCTCAGCATACGTTTTATTATTATTATTATTTATTTATTTATTATTTTATGAAGTCAAGAACTTTCACCTTTTTACTTAAAAGGAAGCCCTTTACGGCTTCTCTTTGGCATATTCAAATTGCCAGCATCACTATTCTTGCTCTTTGGGGCCATTATTAAGTAAAATAATGTTACTCGAACACAAAAATTGCGATATCGCGGACAGTCGATCTGATAACCGAGAACTACTCAGAATGGCACACAATTTAAAACTTATAAATTGTTTATTTCTGGAATTTTCCATTTAATATTTTTGGACCCTGACTGACCGCAGATAACTGAGACCGCAGAAAGCAAACCCGTGTTTGGGGGGGGGGGACTACGGTGCTGGAAAATTTGATGATGCCCTATTGGATGAATACAACATATCTTTGTGAAAGGGAAGTCTTGTATTAACAATTTCTTCAATTTCTACAATACACTGATACCGCCAGACTCTGCAAAGGCATCTCAAGATACCTCACAGAATCCTATTAGGTAAGATGGAGCATATGCAGATGAACATAGCTGGTAATGTGGAAGAGAATGGCTAAGAAGCTGACATTAAAGAAGAGTATATGGAAGAGTTGAATCAAGGAGGAGGCAAGTAACATTGGTATATAACATAGTGCTCTGTACAGTATGCCCACAGATACAAGACACTTCTGCACATATCAACAGAAGGAGAATCTATTCCGATAATACAGTAATCAATCCATATTGGGATGAGTTGTTTATTATTACACATCGGAAAATTAACTTCTCTTACCTATAAAGCATGTAATTTCACGTGTTGTTGACCAATTCGTTCATCACCTTATTTCTTTCTCCCCCTTCAACATGAATTGACTCTTCTTGGCAGTCTGCCAATGAGAGCTCTCCTTTTTGTGGTTGGACTATACTTGGGCCACAGATATTAATTCTTATGATAGGAGGTGATGTCCCTTGGCATCTATGAGAGAGAGAGAGAGAAGTGAAGTGTAAGAGAGCAGAAGTTGCATCCAACAGCCTCATGGGACCAGAAAGCAAGTTTTTTGCTGTTTGATCTTTATGAAATCAGATTTGGATCTGCTGATGACTGATTTGTATATGCTGTGTGCTTTGGTATAGGCAGAGTATGAGGAGTTCTTGATGCAAGCCACATGCAGTAAGCTAATTTTTTTTCTTCGACTGCTTTGATACACTTTCAGTTGAACCAGAGCTTGGAAAGCAGATGAGGATTATAGGTTGAGTGGGGGGGAGATGAAGACCTTCATGCCAATGAGGATAATTTCTGCGACTCATTTGCAGCAAGTATTAGGGTCACTTTCAGGAGTCACTTTCAGGAGTGTAAATAATAGTCAGATCAAGGAAAGGAGGAGTAGATATTATGGATCATCCCAATAGCTCCTTTGCAGTGCTCAAGGATACAAGGTCTGAGTTCTGTGTGAGAGAGGAGAACTATATAAGATTGTGGTCTGAATTGCCGAGAGGAGAGGTGACCTCTACTGTGTATCTGGAAGGAGAACTGGTCAGAAAAGAGATTTAGAGTGAATAAGTTGGAATTTGAATCAGGAATTTGAGTAGGTAGATATACACAATTTGTGTTAGGTCATTACTTATAGCAAAGAGTTTGCTGGAATAGGGGGTGCCACTTGGAATTGTGGGCATTGAGGTCACCCAGGAAGATGACCTCACTATTTGGATAGTAGAGTTGAGTTTCACTGAAAGGAATTGAAGAGGTCTGAGTGGTTATCGGTGTTTGGATGCCAGTAAATGAAAAAAAAAAAAAAAGTTAATAAATGGAGCAAGGAAACCTTGAGCCAGAGAAGGTTAAAAACAAGAGATTCTAAATTAACCATTCTCTGGCAGGCTATGTCAGATTTCACAAAGGCACAGGTGCCATCCTTATGAAAAAAGAACTGTGAAATGTGTATTTTGGGAATTGGAGATGGGCAGTAGTAGATGTAGCTGCAGTCTGGGTTTCCGTTAGGAATAAGATGTCTGGTCTGGACGACTGCAAGTGATGGTAAACATCATTTATGTTTATGCTACAGATGTTAGTAAAATAGATGTGAAAGTGAGTTTTTAGTGAATATATTATTTCACTTGGTTTGTATGTTGTGACTGGTATGTCATGTGACTTTTGGATAGAATTATTTCACAAGGGAGATTCAATTTTGTCACAGTGCTAATAACTAATAAAAAAAAATAATCTCCAGGTTCCATTTCATTATAACAAAAAAATAAATAAAATAATAATTATTATTATTATTATTTCAGGTGACTCCAGGAGTCCTTAGACTCATCGAGGGAGGCCCTAAACATCATGTCCACACAACAATGCGATTACATTCTCACAGTATCTATCATACCTTGCCTTGAACTCGTTCACCGTCATAGCACCCACAACAGACTCTGGCAGCTTATTCCACTCATTTACCACTCTAAAAGTAAAGAACCCAGCTCTAACACCCCTGCTAACCACACTCTTGCCCAGCTTCCATAGGTGTCCCCTAGTTCTCCCACCACCAGTCCAGATCTCAAAAATATCCTCTGAATCAATCCTATAGAATCCCTTTAGCAATTTGAATGTCTCAATCATATCTCCCCTTTTCCGCCTATCAACTAGTTTCTGCAACCCACAAATCTTCAACCTGTTCTCATATGGTTCATTCCATAGACCTGTTATCATCTTAGTCACTCGCCTCTGGATCCTCTCCACCTCCTCCCCATCAAGAAGGAACCGAGGTGACCAAATCTGGGTACAGTAGTCGAGATGAGGTCTTATCAAGGCTCGGTACAGAGGTACAATAACTTGCTTGTCTCTGCTCGTCAAGGTATTTTTCAACAACCAAGTGAGTTGATGAGCTGATTTAGCTACTTTCGCAATGTGTCCCCTAAACTTCATCTCCCTATCCACCAACACTCCCAAGTCCCTGGCCTCATCAATCTCTTGGAGTACAGTTCCACCAATGTGGTATACTGCTGCTAATCTTTTCACCCCAAAATGCATAACCTTACATTTTGTCACATTAAATTGACATCCATTCTCCTTAGCCCAGAACTCCAATCTATCTAAGTCATCCTGCAAGACATTGACATCTTCTGCATTCACTATTGCCCTACCCAACTTTGCATCATCAGCGAACAAATGAATTGTTCCACTTAGATCCTTCCCTATATCGTTAATGAACAGATTAAACAGCAGTGGTCCAAGAACAGAACCCTGCGGCACACCACTAGTCACAGGCCGTCTTTTGGACTCTACTCCTGAATAAACTACTCTTTGATATCTCTCCATCAACCTATCAATCTCACCAACCCTATATCCATTCCCATATGTTGTAGTTTACGGATTAGTATTCCATGTGGTATCCTGTCAAACGCCTTTGCCAGGTCCAGCAGTATCACTGTAAACCCATTTCCCTTATCCAGTTCAGCCGTCACCTTGTTATAAAACTTGAGCAAGTTACTGAAGCATGATCAACCCTTCACAAAGCCATGCTGTCCCCTGTACAGTATCTCATTTTCATCAATCCATTCCTGTATTTTTCCCTTGACTACTTTCTCCAAGACCTTGACAACGACTCCTGATATGCTGATCGGTCGGTAATTTGCAACCGTAGTCTTGGATCCTCCTTTATGCAGTGTGAAACTATTTTCCCCTCTTTCCACACCTTCGGGACTAAACCAGACCTGAGACTCAGATTAAACAACATGGTCAAGGGCACTGATAATTCCTTAGCCGCTTCACGCAAGACCCGTGCCGATATACCATCCAATCCCACAGATGTGGTCACATTAAGGTTCTGTAATAGACTAGTCACTCCCACTTCATTCATCACTATTCCCGTATAAACTAATGGTTCCTTCATTTTTTCAATGCCACCACCTGGATGATAGGCTTTTGCAAAGTGCGCGCTCAGTAACTCCACTATATCGACTGATTCAGTGACCTCCTTACCATCGTCATTCCTTAAAATCATTTTGCCGTGTACAGTTTTTTCCTTGTTTGCAGCATATTGAAAGAACTGTTTGGGATTCTCTTTTGCTTGCATAGCTAGTTTCCTTTCATAATCCGCTTTGGCTTTTTTTACCACACTCGTTACTTTTCTGGCCTGCACTTTATACCGTTTGTGTGCCTGCAGGTCACCCCTTTCTTTAAATTCCCTCCACAGTTGTTTCTTTTTTTGCAGCTCAAGCTTAATGGTGTTATTCATCCATTTAACCCCTACTTGTTTTACTATTCGGACCCTAGGTATACAATCAGCCATAACCTCCTGTAAATGCTGCTTGACCACTTCCCATGCTCTATCGACATCCAGCCCTTGCAGTTGTACATGCCATGGCACTGATCCAAGCAATCTCCTAAGCTTGTCATATTTGCCAGCATGGTAATTCCACATACACCCTGTCTTAATCGAAAATTCCACACCTTCAGCCACCTCCCAGGTCATGACCACCTTATGATCACTCTCACCAATAGGTGGCAACATGGTCATATTCATTACAGTCAAATTCTCAGATGCTATTACCAGGTCAAGCACTCTCACACCTCTAGTATTTTCAATTACATGCTGTCTCAGATAGTTATCCCTTAATAATTGAATAAAATCCTTTTCCTTCCTCACATGTGTCCTCTCCTCCTTCCAATCAATGTTACCATAGTTGAAATCCCCCATAATAATTACCCTCCTTCCACTCATTTCATCAATTTCCCTATGCATACTATCTCCACCATCTATTCCATCACCTGGTCTATAGCAGCACCCAACTGTATATTTTATTCTGCCAGTCTCAATAATAAATAATAATAATTAATAAATAAACAAGTTATTATTGGCCACCCTGTATAATTATTTATGTAAAATTCATAAGAGATACATTATCTCTCTCACACATTTCATTTCAGGAAAAAAAAAAAAAAAAAAAAAATTCCCCAACAACAAAGAAATTCCTTTGCTAACTATATGAATTCAGTTCCTTTCTTTATCTGAATAATTCTTCTTCTTGCCTTCAGTACTCTGTAACACACACACACACACACAAACTATAGAGAATGCTGTTTAGAAGAAAAAACATACCTCTCTGCTTAATACAAAATGTTCTATCTTCAATTTCATCTACTGACAGGAGCAAACACAGGGTTAAATAAACAAACACTACATCAAAAGTAGTACTTGAAGTTTATTCTTTCCAAACTAAGCTACTGTTTTTTTTCCTTTAAAACAAGAACAATATTAGAGGCCTTCTAGATTTTTATCTTGTTGGTCTTACATCATTTGAAAGAATGAATACTTTTAGATAAATCTAAAGGTCTCCAAATACATTCCTCTATTTCCTTCTCGTTTCGAAATGGAACCCTTATTCTCATTCCAATCCAATCTCCACAGCAACGTAACCAACACCTGTTGCTTAGGTGTCAAGTTGCCTCAAAAGCCTGTGCATGCATATGCCAGATCTCCAAACTGCCAGTACAACTCAAAAATACTGCTTTCCTTGAATGGTAGAAAGGAACAACATGTAAAAGAAACTTTCAGGTAAGAAAAACAACTTTATTATAAAGTTTCACTCTATTAAAGTAAAACAATGATAGTTTTCTTGATATCTTTTAGCCAAAATGTAGTGCAGTTCTTGATTTATGAAAATTCTAGTAGTGTGCATACTTGTTTCACCCTTGATTTTACATCAAACTATCTTCCTGTATTTTTTCGGTTCTAACTGCTGACCTAAAACTTAAGTATAAACTATGTATTGCTCTGTATAATGTTCCATTTACTCCATATAACTGTATGTTTTTGAAAAGCTTTCTCTGGGCACCTTGTCATATGCCTTTTCAAGATCTATAAAACTTAAGTACAGATCCTTGTCGTATTCCCATGATTTCTCAACTTGTTGTAAAGTGAAAATCTGATCTTGACAATCTCTATTTGGCAAGAACCCCAGCTCATTCACCAAGTTTCTCTTCCACAATTTTTCTCTATCTCTTTTCAAGTATGCCTGCATAAATCTTACCTGGAAAACTTAGTAGTGTTCCAGGTAACTTAGTAGCATTATTTAAGGGTCAAAGTCAGATAACTGAGAGAAGACCTCCACATCATCTTTTAAGGAATGCAGAGCTGACTGGGTCTGACCTAATGTTCAATCCTCACCTTCACTGTGGTACACCCCATCAGTAGTAGTTATTATTATTATTATGGGCCACTCCAAGGAGCCCTTAAACTCATCGAGAGAGGACCTAAACATCATGTCAATAACAATCCAACATTTGCACAGCATCTATCTTACCAGAGTATTGTGGGTGCCATGACTGTCAATGAGTTCAAAGCTTTTCTTTGAACTCATTCAGTCATGGCACCAACAACAGACTCTGGCAACCTGTTCCACTCGTTCACTACTCTCCAAGCCAAAAACCTAGTTCAAACACTCTTACTAAGTTTCAATGGATGGCCCTTAGTTCTCCCACCACCACCACCAAACCTGTCCAGACCTGTTCTGGAAAATTTCCTCTGAATTAATCTTGCAAAAATCCCCTCAGTAATTTGTATGTCTCAATCATATCGTTCCTTTTCCATGCCTATCAACCAGTTTCTGTAACCCACAAATCTTCAACCTGTTCTTGAAAGGTTCATTCCATAGACCCGCTACCATCTTGGTCACTCACCTCTGGATCCTCTCCACCTCCTCATCACCAAGAAATCCTGCACCCAGATCTGCCTGCAGTAGCCAAGATAGGGTCTTATCAAGGCTCAATAAAGAGGAACAATAACCTATTTGTCTAGTATTCTACTGGTCAAGTATTCTTCAATAACCAAGTAATCTGATGAGCTGATGATGATGATGACAGATAGCAGATTAATTTGGAGGAAAATTGTTGATAGTAAGCTAGTAATGATGTAAGTTCTTCATGTAGTACTATCATAATATCCTGTACACCCCTTGAGGATACATGTCAGGAATTTGATGATGATGAGGAAGATCTGCTTTTATTCGTCTAGAACAGGGGTCAGCAACCTTTTTGGAGTGAAGAGCCATTTTTAAAATTATATCTGTTAAAAAAAAAATTAGGGAGCCGCACGTTTTTTTTTTTTTTTTTTTTTTTTTTTTTACAGTAACACGTTATCATACTTGTAAAAGGCAGGGGTGACATGTCACATGAAATTATATGATATTTTAAAATATTAAATAATAAAACAAAGATTTCCTTCTCCTTACAAAAGCATATATATAAATCCAATAACATACCTATTTCTTTAATTTTTCTTAATTTAAAATATCTTCTTAGTGCGACTTTTGCTGTTGAACTTCTTTGGACAGTTTCTCAATATGCGGCGAATATGCTGTAAATTTCATTTTCAAACATGATGAAAGATTCACGTTGTTTAGTTGGTTTCTCAACTTACTTTTAATAAAATTCATATTAGAAAATATTTGCTCACACAAATATGTCGATCCGAAAATCGATAGAAGTCCAAATGCGTATGTTTTTAACTGAACGTAAGTGTCCGGTAAACAATTCCATGTGTCAAATACAACTGATCTTGCTTTTTAAGATCTTCTATTTCAGACCATTTGTGTTGTATTGCAAGGGTAGATTTTTGTCTTTCCAACTCCTCCAGGTCAGCTTTAAGATTTCTAAATTTTGAATTCCACAAATCCTTGGTTTTCAGGTCCTCTAACTGAAGTTGAAATGCAGCCTCAATTCCAGCAAAAGGTGAAAAATTTAATTCAGCAGGATTAATTTCAAGTGGTCGCAATAAAAATGACATAGTTGCCTTGTTCTTTCTAAACTCCTCAAATCTCCCATTAAATTCAGATCACATATTTACTACAATTTCTTTGAAAAAGGTTAAATTTATGGAATTATCAGCTTGTTCTTGTTGATATTTCTTCAACGTAGGAAAATGTAATAATGTGCCTTTCTCTAAGTCTGTTGCAAACAAATATAACTTTTGTTCAAACGACATCACTTCTTCTAAAAGCAAAACTGCTGTATTTCCCTTTCCCTGTAGTTTCTTATTTAGTGAGTTTAAATGGGAAGTCATATCCACCATAAAGTAGAATTTTTGTAACCAATGAGTATCTTCTAACTGTGCATATTCAAGGTTCTTTTGTCTTAGAAACAACTTAACCTCTCCAAGGCAGGTGGCAAATTGCATCAACACCGTACCTCTGGAAAGCCATCTTATTCTGTTATGCAAAAGAAGATCGGAATATTTGCAATTGATTTCTTTAAGAAGTTCACAAAATTTCCGATGATGTAACGATATTGCCATTATTTTGTTAACAATTTCTACAACCAAATCCATCACTACTGTTTTCTCTTTTGGAAAAGTTTGTGCACAAAGTATCTCTTAATGGATTATGCAGTGAAAGGAAAACACTTCATGCAAAATTTGTTTTTTAAATAAAGAAACAAAACCTTTTTTTGTACCTTTCATGCTCGGCGCCCCATCGGTCGAAATAGATATTATTTTACTTAAGTATAAAGCGCTAATAAGCTTCATTTCGGCAATGAAAACATTACTTAAATTAAAGGGATATTAAATCCCACATAGTTTTAAAACCGAATAAGAAACTCAAAGATTGGAATCAGAGAGTTTCATGCCGAATATAGTAAACTATAAAGTATCGGCGAACACTTAGCGTGAGCTAATGCAAGTGACCGTAGTACGTAGTACAATACCGGATGACTCGTTGCAAAGGAGAGAAAGTTCAGATCACTATTCTTAGGTATTTTCAATAACGTAAAAACACATTTCCTAGGAAATGTATGCTGTTATTACATTATGGAGGGAGGTCACTACCCAGACCAGTTTCAGCCTTTTTTGAGGCTTCATCAGTGAGTAGCTAGACCTAATACCAAAGTGTATAGCGAAGAGAACCATATACTCTGCGATACGAGTTTCCAAACAGGTGCAACCATTAAGTTACTTAAGTATAAAGAGCTAATAAGTTTCATTTCGGCAATGAAAACATTACTTAAATTATCTGAACTTTCCCCACCTTTGCAACGAGTCGTCTGGTATTGTACTACGTACTACGGTCACTTGCATTAGCTCACGCTAAGTGTTCGCCGATACTTCATAGTTTACTATATTCAGCAAGAAACTCTCTGATTCCAATCTTTGAGTTTCTTATTCAGTTTTAAAACTATGTGAGATTTAATATCCCCTTAATTGAAGTAATGTTTTCATTGCTGAAATGACGCTTATTAGCTCTTTATACTTAAGTAACTTAATGGTTGCATCTGTTTGGAAACTCGTATCGCAGAGTATTAAGTTCTTTTCGCTATACACTTTGGTATTAGGTCTAGCTACTCACTGATGAAGCCTCAAAAAAGGCTGAAACCGGTCTGGGTAGTGACCTCCCTCCATAATGTAATAACAGCATACATTTCCTAGGAAATGTGTTTTTACGTTATGGAAAATACCTAAGAATAGTGATCTGAACTTTCCCCACCTTTGTAACGAGTCGTCCGGTATTGTACTACGTACTAGGGTCACTTGCATTTAGCTCACGCTAAGTGTTCGCCGATACTTTATAGTTTACTATATTCAGCAAGAAACTCTCTGATTCCAATCTTTGAGTTTCTTATTCAGTTTTAAAACTATGTGGGATTTAATATCCCCTTAATTTAAGATATTATTTTGTTAATATTAAAACCCTTACTTTTCAAGCAAGTGGTAACAGCAGATTCAATGTCTTCTCCACGAGTTTGTCCTGTAAGTGGCAGTATATCGAGTAATTCTTCCTGAGGTCCTCGAGAGTTTATGTATCTACAAATAAGTACAATCTGTGCAATGTCATCCACATCACATGATTTGTCACAGGCAATGGAGAATCCTGGTGTTGAATTTAGATCTGTAACCTGCTGATTTGTTATATCTTCTGCCATTCGCATAGTTCTGTCCCTTACAATCTTAGCAGATAATGGCATGTCTTTTATTTTTGTAATTATTTCCGCTTTGTTTTTAAAATCGCAGAAAAGATATTCGGATATTTTAATAAAACATTCTTTCACATATTTGCCATCCATAAAAGGCTTTCCTCATTTAACAACTTCTTGAACGGCCACAAAACTAGCAATAGTTGTATTTCTTGATTCTTTTATCCATTTGGAAAATGAACATTTAGTTAGATTTACTTTGCATTGCAATTCTTCTACTGCCTTTTTTCTTTCATCTCCCCGTGGATATGCTTTGTCAAATGTATCGTGTTTATTTAAAAAATGTCTTTGTATATTTGATTTTTTATTATTTGAAAGCTTTTCATGGCATATTAAACACATTGGAAATCCTGCTGTATTTGCTACAAATGCGTAGGTTTCGGTCCATTCACTTTTAAACTCCCGATTTTCTTGTTCTATCTTTCTCTTCTTTGCTGACATTTTAAATACTATAAAAATATTTTTATTTTGTTAATATTTAATTAAATGTTACAATATTCACGTTACCTAACACAATCACCAGTAAATAAAAGCACGCCAACGTCCACTACAAAACCTTTACTTATTTTAACAAAGTGTGCAGATTTACATACCACACCTGCACTATATGCGAAGACAATGGGCATGTTCAGACATGTAAGCGCTACATTGCTAGTCTAGCATGATGTCATAAATGTGTCCGAGCCAACTGCTCAATTGTAGCGCTACCGTAGTGATCGGCATTCGCTATAAATTAATTTAATTTGTAGCTATTCATTTTCGCTACAAAGTAGCGCTCTGCCTTGCTGATCGCGCCCAATGTAAACTGACGTTTTTTGAGTATCGACACATGGTTAGGGGTCATTTGACCTACAAAATATTTCTTTTTACTTCTATGTTTAGATAAATCATTTAATAATGAAAAGAGCTGCCATTATTCATTCAAAGAGCCACAGGTTGCTGACCCTTGGTCTAGACGAACACAAGTCTTATATTAAATACCATAAGTCTAAACAGTCTGGACTTGTGGAAAATGCTATCGACACCAAACATACAGTTCATTGAAACAAGACAAGAATCCTTCATAAAAGTTTCCTCATAAAATGTCTTTATAAAGACATGTGAAAATTTACTTCACTGTCCTAACTTAAACATATCCAATGGTCTACATCTATCCCTTTTGTGATAGATAATACTTTTTTAAATCAGCTAATCTTTCCTCATTTTATTTTGTCTATGTATATATTTATATAATTTTTTTTAATAAGTTAGGAAAATTTGACCTTTTTTTTTTTTTTTTTTTTTTTAGTTATCTTTCATTAGGTACTCAGGTAGTGCTTTTAAGAATTGTCTGTTATTGTTTAATTGCCATTCTGTGATCTTGTACTGACAATGCCTATGATACTTACACAAAAATTCTACATTAATAAAGTTTTTTAAGTGATTTTTCCTCTGTTTTTATAATTCTTTTAACTATCACTAATTATTATTATTATTATTATTTGCACCTCCAGGGAGTCCAAAGACTCATCGATGGAGGGCATCCACTCTACAACTCTGCTTCCACCACTCACAATCCACCAACTGACAGCAACTACACCAACGCCATCTACCATCAACCATCACTACTAGTATTTCCACAGACAATCACATACAATTTCCACAGACAATTATAAATGGCATCCTGCAAAGAGTGGCAGATAAGCGCTGCCATCTTGTGGTCACTAACAACTTCAACACAGTTTATTATTTGTCTGAAATAGTCTGGGTTCTGTGGTTGATTTTCTTAAGTTTATGAGATGAAAAATCTGAGTTTCCAATAGAAAAAACAACCTGCTTGCCCACAAGTTAGCCATGAGAGTGACTAACTCAGGAACCAATCGAAGAAAGGGTTAGACATTTCTCCATTTGGCGACTAGATTCGAACTAAGAACAGCTTTCTTTGGGAGGTCTAATGCTATGGATGTGATGTGAAGCCCTGTGGATGTGATGTAAACAACACATCCACAGGGCTACACAGGCCTTTGGTTATGATTTGGTTTTTAAATATATTATTCACTGTTTTCCTTGTGGTATGAGGTTAATTTTTTAATACTATGAAAATAACAAAAAAAAAAAAAAAAAAAAAAACGTATATGTAAAATATTTCTAAAAATGTCAGACACCTAACAAGTTTCATTAATATTTTATTCAAAAATAAAAGCCAAACTACAGCCTGAGTTAATTATAAGCATTACCTCTTTCTTCAAGCACTTTAAGACTTCATTATTTATATCATTACAGTAGCCAAGGAATTTTCTTACTTTATGCTGTAAAAATAAATAACACTGATTCATATTATAAAAACATAACTGAAAAAATAAGAAAATTATAGGACATGATGGAAATTTACAGAGAAATGCTCAACAATAAATAAGAAACAAATTAATCCTGGAGTGTTATAGTATCTTAATGTTGATATTTATCTCCAAATTTTTAAATCAACTTTTTCATTTAACTCTCTCATGCATAAGGGCCTCATATGAGGACATATAAAAATTATGTCCTCAGATGAGGACATCATTTTTAACATATACAGGGCACAAATTTAGCAAAATTAATGAATTCATTGTAATACTGTAAGATTAAACGGTACTATATCATCATTATAATTTTTTTATAAATAAATATAACGATTCATGCATGAGAGGGTTAAGTAGAAAAGTTGTAATATATATGTAGTTTCAAAAAAAAAACTTAATTCTAATCAGCTGCATGGTATGACACATAATCCCAGCACAAAAGAAATGAGTGTTGCAAATATACCTACCAGATGGCCCTTCATTCTCCTGCAGTCAACATGGTTGTGAAATGATGCCATGCATACCACCCAGTGAGATGGAATGCTCTTGAACAATGGTATTCAGTTTAATGTGTCTGATTAAGACATTTGCATTACAAACAATTATCACCCGTATTGAACATCCTCTGGTCACTGCTCTCCTAGCCATCTTTCCAGTCACAATGTCTGCTTCACAAACTTCTACCAACTGACATTAATCACTGATGGTGCAATATCCTTCACATGCTGGTACTCTAAAGCACAGAAAGAAATAGCACAATGAGAAATGAACTTAAAGTATTTTACAATCAATGATGTGAGGTGCATTTTTAAAATAAAAATGCTTGTTCTATCAGAGGAGAGTTTGCTGGTTGAAGAACACACAATTAACAGATACAATGGCTTCATAGCCTTAGCAGCCTCTACCGTAATTCCACCCAATCTTTCCAGATAATATTTTACCAGAATGGTTGGCCAATTAGTTAATGTATCTGCTCTCCAACCAATAGGCAGGTATTATGATCGACATCATTGTTTGTGAATGTCTTCAGGTGGTAAATGAATTTCATTGACTGATGAAACCACCACTTTGGAGGAATGAAGTAGTTTAAAAAAGTTCCATATTTTATCTTGAGATTATAGTACTGGACCTTTAAACCTCTAGCATAAAAGTCATAAACTCTAATACTAATGTACTGTTTTTTTACTTTTTTTTTAAATAAACCTCACTTACAAACATGGGTGAGGTTCATGTAAAAAAAAAGCTGATATGAAACCATAATCCCATTTATTAGAATCATAAAATAGGTCACAGCCTCTATATACAAGTAGCCTAGTCGTGAAGATACTATATTTTTCCGTGTATAAGATGATACTTTTTTCTAAAATTTTTAGACCAAAAATTGGGGGTCATCTTACTCACGGGGGGGTAACCGGTTGAGAGACCTGCGGTTGCTGTGGTGAAACTGCTGGTACCTTGTCTCCGTGAACAGGCTTCTGCCAATCACTAGCCTTTGTTAACTCTGTCAATTGATGTCATTAACAGCTGATTCTGAATAAACCAATCAGAACTCTGAAAGCATTCATATGTCTGCAACTCATTGGTGGGATAAGTTAATGCATTAACAATATTTTGAGCACTAGTCCATAAAAATGTCCAAAAATAAAAAACGATTGTCATATTCTTCAAAATTCAAGTTAAAAGTCATCAATTACGTTGTCGTGGTGAAACTGCCAGTACCTTGTCTCCACAAACAGGCTTCCGCCACTCACTAGCCTTTGTTAACTCTGTCGATTGACGTCATTAATAGCTGATTCTGAATAAACCAATCAGAACTCTGAAAGCATTCATACATCTGCAACTCGTTGGTGGGATAAGTTAATGCATTAAAATATTTTGAGCACTAGCCCATAAAAATGTCTGAAAATAAAAAAAAAAAAAAAAAAACGATTGTCATATTCTTCAAAATTCAAGTTAAAAGTCATCAATTATGCAAAAGAACATGGAAATAAAGCTTCAGAGAGAGTTTGGACCTCCTCCCACTGAGTGTATGATTAGACAGTGGAGATGTTTAAAATATTGATTTCTTAATTCTGGGTTTGAAAAAGTAGGGTTCGTCTTATACATGGGGGGGTCGTCTTATACACAGAAAAATACGCTACTTCATGCACAAACATTGTCTTGCTTACACTTAAATAAAAGATTAAACGAGAATATAATTTCTCTCTGAAATTTCTTGGCAAGTTTAATTCCATAGTACGTTTAATTTAATGTTTTAATGCAACAAATGTATACATAAATTTTCTTTCCTTTATTTTTTAATTTGTTTTCTCCATATCTTTAAATCATATATAATATGCCTCAAAATAATGTTATCATTACATTTCCTTAAATTTTTAATATATGTTTTGTCTTTAGGACAGGGTTTCAGAATTATATCTAATCATCAACAGTATTATGTGACTGAATGAATGAAAGCCACTGGTCAGAGGTCAACAAAATGATAAGGGACTTAGAACTGTGTTACAGGTTGCTTAAGTTGGACATGATTAGAGAGTAATAAGAATACAAAGAAAAACTTGATCTGGGGATATAAAAACTTCACATTTCCTGTCATCTTACAATAGACAGTGTGTTCTCTTGTAGTTATATATGGATACAACTTCTCTTAACTTCTTTTCATCTAGTCCATTTCTCAAAACAATGTGTTTTCATTCTGCAATGTGTTGTGGATGTATTTTGAAGCACCGTCACATCACTGCACATTTCTATGTGCAGTGACGTGAGCTTTAAGTAACAAACTGAAATTTAGAAGCCATAAATAAAAGAATCTGTTTTCATACATATTTCATTAACTCAAGTAGTACATATAGATAGCCAATATTGGATGATTGTATATTAGGATGGTCCCTAGATTATGGTCCTCCTCTGAGTACTTTTCCTGTCATCAAACATGATTTGCCAACCTTTCCTCTCCCATTTTACTTAACTGACCATATCACTTTACATTAGATTAAAGATGCCAAAGAAATTATATTTTGGTTTAATCCTTTATCCAAGTGTAAGCAAACAAAGTTTGTGTGTAAAGTATCTTCATATCAATTACCTTAGTATCCCATAATGCAAAGCACACATCCTTCCAGGTGTGTATAATACTATGCATTATGAGAAGGGCCACCACGCAGACCACTTATGACTTTTATTAGGTCTCATTAGTGGGAACTACACACAAAGGTGATACCAAGTTAAAGTAATGTAGAAATCACATTTCCCATTTACACACAAACTTCTTTTGCTTACACTTGGATAAATGATTAAACCAAGAATATAATTTCTTGGCATCTTTAATTTATAGTATAACAAAGTGAAAAAGCTTTTAACATCTATCTCTGATCCAGAGTAATTTAATAACAAAGTAATACACCTTTTTACTACTTGTATATGGGATATAAATTCAACATTACTTTAATCTTGGTATCAATTCTGGGTCTGGCTTCCATTAATGCAGTTTTGCTGCAGATGTGAGAAGTCTGCTGAAGTGGTCTGGCTGCCTTTCCCTGAGATATGAGTGGTTCTGCTCAGTGCGCCTGTCACTGAGTAGAACCACCACTGAGCAATGAGTTAAATGATCCTTTGGGTCATCTGTTGAGATTAGAGTGATCTGAGAGGATCACCTGAGTTTTTGGACAATTCACTTTACTTATATAGTGGGAGTGGTTCTGCTCTGAGGCAGGTTTTTCTTGTCCTGCAATGATTCAGGTCAGGATTGACCATTTAGGGACAATCAGTGAAATTTAGAGTGATCTTCTCAGATCACTCTAATCTCACACTGCTCGGTGTCAGTGGTGCAGACATTGTTGAGCCAGTCTGCCACGCGGCATTCAGCTGTGTGCATCGGAACTCAAGTAAAGTGCATCATTCTAGTTTATGTTTGGCGTATGTGTGCTGTTCTGCTATTTTGCCATGAACGCGAAATTAGAAACAAAGGGCAAATGTAAAATTTTGCATAAAACTAGAGAAATTTGACACAGAGACCCTTGAATTACTTCATAAGGCATATGAAAATGAAGCCATGAGCCAAACTCAGCGTTTTGAGTGGACTTGCGTTTAAAGAAGGGCAAAACCACCTTGGAGGATGATGAGAAGCCAGGAAGACTGTCCACCAGCACAACCCACAAAAATGTCAAAAAAATTCGACAGATCATCCATGCAGATCGACGCATCACCATCCAGGAAGTTGCTGACAGAGTTAGGATTTCATACGGAGACATTCCCTGTCTCTTGACTTCTGACTAGAAGGAGCACTGTGTGAATGTCTGTCAAGATCGTCAAAAGGGCATTGAAGACCCAACTGAATTCTGCTGCAATGTTTTAAGGCAGTTGAGAGAAGAAATTCATTGCAAAAGACTGTAACTGTGGCAAAGCCACAACTGGCTCCTCCACCACGACAATGCTCCCCTCCCACAGCGCTTTAAAGAGCATGAGTTTTTGGTGGCCAACAGAATGGTGATTGTAGCACATTCTCCTTACTCACCAGATTTAGTCCCTTGTGACTTCTTTTTGTTTCCAAAAATGAAGCTGAAGGGGAAGCGGTTCGATACCATAAAGGAGATCTAAGATGAATTGCGAGCAGTGTTTGACACGTTTCAACAAAAAGACTTCCAGGAAATGTTTGGAACATAACAAAAGCAGTGGGATTGCTGCACGAACTCAAAAGGGTACTACTTTCAAGAAGGTTGAGTATAAATTTAAATTTGATAAGTCGTAAGCATTTCATTAGCCTAGTCTGGTTTCTTTTTTGCACCTCGTATATACAAATAGCCCAGTCATGAAGATACTTCAAGTGCAAACTTTATTTGCTTACACTTGGATAAAGGATTAAGCCAAGAATATAATTTCTTGACATCTTTAATTTTGGTAAAATCAAGTAAAAAAAAAAAAAAAACTTTCACTTTACATTAGCCTTAGATCTGTCCACATGATCTTGAATAATGTCAAGTCCCTTTCTAATATCATTATATAATTTTGCCATTAATGCCATAAGTTCACCCCCCTAATTCTTAGATTGTTCAATCTGACTGCTAATCTTTAATCAGCTTTTATTTATAACCTAACCTTCAAAATATCCAGTAAAATCATTTGAAGATGGACTAAGTACTGTTTTGGCTAATTTCTCTCTTTAGTCCAAACAAATTTATTCAACTGGCTTTCCACCATACCAGCTTGGTTTATAGGTTCTCCATTGAGAATGCACTTGAAGTTTTCCATGTTCCAGCCTATTTTTATAGTTTAATCTTTTTATTGCTGATATAAAATAAATAGAAAAGGAAAAATTGAAGACCAAACAAGTAGCAGCAAGAAGCAGGGACAGGCTACTTGACCTAAATTCCATGAAAGGAACAAGATTGAGAAATTTCATACCAAATTTATCACAGCATCTACACCCATCTGTTAACAGTAATTTTTATCTGTAAACCGTATGTGTACCCTGGCCAATTTTCTTGCATACAAAGTGAAAAACCTGAATTCTGGAGGAAAAACCCTGCTACTTCCACATGAGAGTGGCTAATTCACCTTCAACTGAAAAAAGCCCATATAAAGATTCCACTCATCATGATAAAAATTGATCTCGAACCTTTTCCAATTGAAGGGCACATGTCCCATTACTCTTACAATTGTGAGATGGAGGAGCTAGTCATTTATGATTACTTTACATTAATAATAACCATTAATTTTATAACATTTTGGAGATTTTGTATTTTTTTAAAAGCTAGTGTGAAAGGATGAAAGGTTTAATGAAGTTGTTAACAAACTTCATCTGATTGAACAGAAGGAATTAGATAATCTTTTTACAGAGTGAAATTTATCTAAACAACTATCTGACATATTTATTGAAAGTTTTTCCACTTGGTTATACTATAAATTAAAGATGCCAAGAAATTATATTCTCGATTTAATCCTTTATCCAAGTGTAAGCAAACAAAGTTTGCATGTGAAGTAACTAGTAACTTCACAACTGGGCAACTCATATACAGAAGCTAATTACTTCACATCACTTGTATCCTGTAATGCAAAGCACATATAATTTTACATTATACATATTCCTATGGACATGTAATATGTACATTTTTTTTCCTTTCATGGAGATAAGTTCCACTGTCAAAGGATGATATCCAAATATGTCAGATATAAATTAAAGATGCCAAGAAATTATATTCTTGGTTTAATATCCAAGTGCAAGAAAACAAACCCTATGTGTAAAGTAACTTCACATCCACCATCCTTCAACTCTTCAACATCCAAGTAATTCTTTGAGCTATTGGACCAACTTCTGCAATATAGTCTCTGAAATTCACCAGCATAAACTAGTACCATCAATATGATACACCATATGCAACCTTTTATTCCCAAAGTTCATTACCTAATTTCACAACATTAAATTGACAACATTTTTCATTGCTCACATGACCGATTTATTTCGATATCCTGAAGGATATCTACATCACCACCTTTACCAACACTATTGCCCTGCCCAGTTTTTCATTATCAGCAAACAACTGAATATCCCCTATATCATTTATATATAAATTAAAGGGTAGTGCTACAGTACAGAATCCTGTGGCACTTTAGTCACCCTCATTCCACCACATACCACCCTCTGATGTCTGTCTGTAAGCCACTATCTCTCTCTCTCTCTGTCCATGCCACCAGTTTCATATCCATTCTCATTTGCTATAACTTATGTAATAGTTGTCCATGCAGTATTCTGTCAAATACATTTGGTTTATCGATGTCCTTTATCCAATTCCATTGGCACTTTATAAAACATTATTATAAACCCCTTCATGTGTTTCTTTTTTTTCACAGAAACACATCAAGGGGTTTATAAGTGGAAACAAAGTACAATAAACTGCCGGTTATCCAGGACTCAATTATCTGCAGTCTTGTGTAGTATATAAACATTTCATTTTTTACAAGTTCTCTGCAGAAGTGGATTCATAAAATAACAGAAGTCATTACTGAGTATTTTAAATAACATTGCATGTTATTTATGGATGTATGTATACGTTATTTATGGATGGATGTATTTCTTATACGTTCATGGATGTATAAGAAAAATAAAACAAAAATGCTGCAAAAAAAAAAAGTCATGGATTTTCTATCTAAATAGGTTTACAAATGTTTTGTATTTACATAATACAAGAACGTTTATCTTATGTTTTACAATTTTTTAATGTAATTAAACAATTAAACATAATTTGGATTAATCATATTTTTCAATTATCAGATGTAGCCCCAAATAATAATAATAATAATAATAATGAGATTGGAACAGACCAATATGGTCTATACCCGTAATAAGCGTTATGATGATGAAGTTTTAAATATGACCACTATGCACGCAGAATACATTTTTCTTCCTAATTGACAAGTTTATTTTATTATGTTAGTAATTTTCTTGTAAATTAATAAGAATATTTATTGGATATCCATCAGCCTTATCTGAATTGCACGGTTCAAGAACATCATCTGCAGAAAATGTATATCACCTTCTTGTTATCACTATCACAAGACCATCATCATCATCATCAAATTCCTGATATATATACCCTCAAGGGGTGTACAGGATATGATAGTACATAAAAAAATTTACATCATTACTAACTTCCTATCTACAATTTTCCTCCAAATCAGCCTGTTAAATGTCAAGATGCCAATATTATCAGGTCTTATATTTCTGTCTTCTAATATACTTTTTACGATATCAATCCACCTATATCTTGGTCCTACTCTGAGTCTTTGTCCCAGAGAACACTTGTTTTGCTAATCTTTCCTCTCCAATTCTGATTAAGTGACCATACCGCCTGAGATTAGCTCTGCTAATGCATTCCTGGATGCTGACAATATCAAGTACTTTCCTAATATCCTTGTTTTTAATACGATATTGCCATTGATGCCATCTGTTCATGCCCTTAATCTTTTGCAGGACTCTGATGTCTGTGGTCTCTAGTCTTTGGTCAAGTGTTTTACTTCTAAGCACTGTCTTGTATACAGCTAATTTAGTGTTTTGGCTATTTTCTCTCTTATTCCATATAAATTTATTCAGTTGACTTCCTACCATACTAGCTTTGTTGATTCTGTTGTCTATTTCCATATTTAACTTACCATCTTCACTAAAAATTGTGCCTAAGTAGATGAAATGTTTTACTTGTTCTATAAGTTCTCCATTCACAATGCAGTTGATATTTTCAATGTTTCTACCTATTTTCATTGTCATGCTGACCTTCATACAATATCTATTACAACAGTTATTCAATTTAGTCAGGGAATTTTGCAGACTGGTAGCAGATTTATTTAGAAGTATAACATCCTCATAAAGCAAAGATTAACACCTCCAATTTTGATATCAGGTTTAATACCACTTTCCTTCATAATGTGATCCATATAGATAATGAATAACAGAGGGGATAATGTTCATCCTTGTCTCACACCAGATTTAACATTAAACCATCTTCCTTCAATTCTAACTGCTGACTTACAACTCAGATAAAGACTAAGTATTGCTTTATATAATGCCCCATTAACACCATATAACTGTAGCGTTTGGAATAGCTTTTCTCTTGGCACCTTGTCATATGCCTTTTCCAGATTTACCAAACTTAAATACAGATCTTTGTTGTATTGTCATGATTTCTCAACTATCTGTCGTAAGGTGAAAATCTGAATTACAAGACCATGTGTTACGAAAATACTTTTTTTAATGGAAGCGTTAATAAAGTGTGATTTTATATATATCTATCAACATTTATCATGAAGATCAAATAGCAGGTAGAGGTATTGTTTTTAAAATCCAGTTCTAGACCTGAATGTAAGAGACTTTTTTGTACAGAGCCCAGTTAAGTAAAGTAAATGTAACAGAAATTACCTCTTCGTGACAATCAAGTAACTGTTTTATTAATAAATTGCATTCCTCAGAATGTAAGCTATGTGAAAGATTAGGATGCATAGCGTTTTCACGTCTCTATACAACAAATATACACACATACATCCAACAACGGAAAGAGGGCGCAGTTGAACACTTATTTAGTGGTTCGTCCATGAATTAATATGTTTATATAAGCAGAAGTTAAAAGAAAGAGACAGAAGTATTGTGGACCAAATATTAATGCTAAGATTAATTGTAACGAAAGCTCTACTTAAATTAAAAATGTTTATACCCGCTTCGTCAACTTTCAGAAAACACTCGACGAAAGCGCCAATGAGTGGAGAGAAATCTGACATATAGGCTGACCATACGTACGGTTTGAACGGGACAGTATCGTTTTTTTCATATTTCCGAGCCGACCTATTAATAAAAACTATAAATATACTTTAATATTGGTCAATCGTAAATTATTATTTATAACTTATAATCATATATCAATATCACGGATAACAGTAATTTGTATAACTGTGGAGTCGCATTGTTCGATATTAAATATCGAACGAGAAATCTAGATTAAGTGTTCAGACAATAAGGTGCTGAAATACCGAAATTTGCTGCGTAAGATCACTTCATCGGAGAAATATTAATGGTACGATCACGGTGAAATACAGTTCCCCTCTACATCTACCTAAATTTTTGTATGGGTTCTGTGAAGAATAATGTGAGGCTCAATATGTTTATGTAACAAAACTTTTTTTTTATCGAATTACTTTTTCATGAATACAGAATGTTACATAACCCCCCCCCCGTCCCGTTTTTGCCATTCTGATGGCCCTATTTTCGTCTCAAGGAAATATGGTCAGCCTACTGATATGTCTACAGCAGAACATCAGTGACAATGCAGAGCTGCTGTAAAAAATTGTAGAAATATAAGAAGATGGTTCTGGACAACAAGAGGCAGGACACAGGGAGACCCAATATCCCAAGCAACCTTATCATGCTTTTGGAAAAAACAACGGGTGTTTATAAAGGATAATATAAGGGGTATTTCAATTCAAGGTACGAAAATAAACAGTTTATGATCTGCAGATGACATAGCCAGTGTCGAAGAACATAAAGAGAAACTAGAAAGAACAGTGCTGAAGTTAAGTGAAGAAAATAGATATTGGTTTATACTGGTTGCAGTAAAATGATAAGGATAGGGACTTCATAAAATTAGCTCAAAAGATTACTTGGATATCAAAAGACACAGACCACTAACAAGTAAAAATAGGAACTTTATTATCCCTCTTCATATGATTCGGCAATATCTTGACTACTAGGGG